>NW_021632463.1:0-55919 GCF_004799145.2 Neltuma alba | reverse complement strand
GATAGAGCATGCTAGATAAAGGCTGAGAACATCAATTCATATGTACTCAGCTATCCAATACATGAGTGAGCAGCATGCTAGGAGCAACAGTACTATTCCCTCTAACACTATTATAAACCCTAAGGGTTTGAATGCTATCACTTTTAGAAGTGGGAAGCAAGTAAAGTTTAGTGAGGAGGATGAGGCTGTTGGTGAGGAGATCGCTTGTGATAAGCTACCATCATCACCTCAAGAGGTCAAGAAGTCTGAAAGCTCCAAGGAGATGAAATTACAACGAAAGGAGTTTACCACCAAGCATGATGGCAAGGGAAATGCAAAGGAATCTAAACCAAGTAACATGGAGCCTTGAGCAGAGAAGGTAAGGAGGTAAACATCAATGAACTATCTTTTCCTCATTCTTACTTGAAAAATGTAAAAATGGGTAATGAAAGGCAAGATCATGAGTTGCTTGAGACTTTTAGGAAGGTAAAAGTGACATACCCTTGCTTGACCTGATTAAAAATATCACTAAATATGCCAAAGTTCTAAGAGAGCTGTGTACACAAAAAGAGGAGATTTAAACCTAATGAAAGAGTCCAATTGCCATTTAATGTGTCTGCCTTATTTAAACCCCAAATCCCAGTAAAACGCTAAGACCCTGGATCTTTCACCAGCCCTTACACTATAAGAAAAGTCACTATAGGGGGAGCCCTGCTAAATCTAGGAGCAGCCATTAATGTCATGCCTAAGTCCAGTTACACTTCACTAGGAGTCAGACTCCTAAGTCTACTATTATGGTACTCTAACTAGCTGATATGACTATTAGGTACCCTAAGGGCATTATTGAGGATATTTTGGTCCAAGTTAAGGATTTAGTTTTCCTATTGATTTCTATGTGCTTGACATGTCTTCTGAGCTTGTAAATGCCACCACTAATCCTTGGTTTTCCTTTCTTAAGGACTGCTAATACTATGATTAGCATGAAAGAGGGCACCATTACAATAGAAGTGGGTTATAATAAGGTTTCTTTTAACATGTATGAAGCAATGAAACATCCTTATGAGGACTATTCACTTTTGGGTGTTAACATGATAGACATTGCTATTGAGGATGCTTGCTGTGAAATTGAATTGCAAAATGATTCTTTTTACTCTGACCTTTACTCTACTGATTCTACTGATGAAGATGAATCTGTTTCTTCTTTTTCATCTCTTTATTCATCTCTTTCTACTTGTTCATGTGGTGGTAACGTGACATGCCTTGACTGTACTGTAGTTAATTGTATGCTTTCCATCCCGTATACATTCTCTGTATCAGCTACTGATTCGAATTCGAATTGTGATTCCTCTATTATCAGTGATGGTCCCCTGGGGAAAGGTTTTCTGTTGATATTTCAGATAGCATTGTGGAAGATGATGTTGCAATGGATAATGAAGGAATTCAATGCTTAGTTGAAGATAATGGAGATGATATGCAAAAGAATCCCTCCAAGGCAGTTGCTGATGTAGACTAACTTGAAGTTAGTTCAACGCTTGGAGAGGAGGGCAATTGCAAAGCTGATCACACTCAACAAGAGCTATCATTGATTGAAGGAAAGGGAAATAATCTGTTCTCTCTTGAACTTCATAAATTGATTCCTTCTGTCGTGCAACCACCCATACTTGATTTGAAACCCTTACCCCCTAATTTGAAATATGCTTTCCTTGAGTCTAATGAGCAATTACATGTTATCATTGCTAACTTGCTGTTTGAGGGTGAGAAAGAGAGACTCTTCTATTTTAAGGGAGCATAAGAGGGCAATAGGGTGGACCTTAGCGGATATTCCTGGAATTAGTCTGGCTATTTGCACACATAGCATTCTCCTTAGTGAGGGATCAAAACCAGTGACGCAACCCTAAAGAAGACTGAACCCTCTTATCCTTGATGCAGTTAAGAAAGAGATTACCAAGCCTTTGAGTACAGGGATTATCTATCCCATTTTTGATAGCAAATGGGTCAGTCCAGTACACATAGTACCCAAAAAGAGTAGGGTGACAGTGGTTAAAAATGAAAGGTATAAGCTCATCCCTACAAGGGTGCAAAATTCATGGCCTGTGTGCATAGACTATAGAAAACTTAATGATGCCACACAAAAGGATCACGTCCCTATCCCTTTCATAGGTCAAATGCTAAAGAGGATGTCTGGCAAATCACACTATTGCTTTTTAGATGGCTTTTCAGGTTATTTTCAGGTTCCTATAGCCCTCGAGGATCAGGACAAAACCATATTTACATGCCCTTTTGGTACCTTCGCTTATCGTAGGATGCCATTTGGGTTATGTAACGCTCCAGGCACCTTTCAAAGGTGCATGATGGCTATTTCTAGTGATCTTCTTGAGGAAAACAAGAAAGTCTTCATGGATGACTTCACAGTCTATGGGGAGAGTTTTCATCAGTGCCTAAATAGCCTAAAGCACGCTCTTGAGAGGTACCTAGATAAGAAGTTGGTCCTAAATTTTGAGAAATGTCATTTTATGGTAGATAGTGGGATAGTATTAGGCCATCTAATCTCCCAAAAGGGGAATGAGGTTGATAAGGCTAAGATTAAAGTTATTTCCTCACTTCCTTATCCTACTTGACTTAAAGATTTGAGATCCTTCTTAGGGCACACAAGGTTTTACCGATGATTTATCAAAGATTTTTGCCCTACCCCTTCCTACTTTTGTTGAAAAAGATGTGGAATTTAACTTTGATCACAACTGTAGACATGCCTTTAATACTCTTAAAGCTATGCTTGTTTCGCCTCCAATGTTAACTACACCTAACTGGGATTTACACTTTGAACTATCATGTGATGCTTCTAATTTTACAATAGGTGTCATGCTTGGTCAAAAGGAGGAGAAGCAATCTAGAGTCATAACTTCTGCTTTTAAATACGTGACCCAGCTCAAGTCAACTATACCACCACCGAGAAGGAGATGTTTGCTATTGTTTTTGCCTTAGATAAGTTAAGCAATATCCAATCAATTCTCAAGTGGTTGTGTGTTTACAGATCATGCGGCTGTCTGCTATTTTCTCAAGAAGCCATAATCCAAGCCAAGATTAATAAGATGGGCTTTGGTACTGCAAGAGTTTGATATTGAGATAAAAGATCAAGCTGGGGTAGTGAATCAAGTAGCCAATCACCTAAGTAGGCTACCAGAGGAGCAAGGACAGGGGAGTAGACTCTTCTGAACTCACTTGTGATTCTTTTCCTGATTCCACTATATGTGATGTGGTTGTTAAAGAGCCTTAGTATGCTGATATTGTCAATTATCTCATGACTGGACTCACCCCTCCTTTTATGTCTAGATTTTAGGCATAAAATCTTCGAAGCAAGTCCCAACACTACATATAGGATATACCTCATCTGTGGAGAATGTGTAGTGATCAGGTTATTGGGAAGTGTGTGCCAAGCGAAGACTTCGAGCCCATCATTTCAGCTTGATATTCTATGGTTTGTGGGGGTCATTTTAGTGCAAGAAGAACATCTAGGAAAATCTTAGATTCTGGATTTTATTGGCCAACCCTTTTTAAAGACTCTTTTGCATTTTGTTGGTCCTGTGACAAATGTCAACGTTTTGAAGGGTTAAGGAAAAGGCATGAGATGCCTTAATAGCCTTTATTGTTTTGTGAAATCTTTTATGTTTAGGGTATTGATTTCATAGGACCCTTTCCTTCATCCTTTAGTTTTGTATATATTTTGTTAGCTGTAGATTATATGTCCAAGTGGATAGAAGCGATACCTTCTAGAAAAGATAATGCCCAAGCTGTTTCAAAATTTCTTAAATCAGATATCTTCTATATGTATGGGATCCCTAAGGCTGTAGTGAGTAACAGGGGTACACATTTCTGTGATAGGATTATAGATAATCTATTTGGAAAATTTGGTGTTACTCACAAAGTCTCTACTGCCTATCACCCCCAAACAAATGGTCAAGCTGAAATTTCAAATAAAGAGGTAAAGCATATACTAGAAAAGATAGTGAAGCCTTCCAAGAAAGACTGGAGTTTATGCTTGGAAGAAGCGTTGTGGGCTTACCAGACTGTTTGCAAGTCACCCATTGGCATGTCCCCTTACCGTTTGGTTTTTGGAAAAGCTTACCATTTGCCAGTAGAGCTTGAGCACAAGGCCTATTGGGTAGTCAAGCAGTGCAACATGAACATAGAGTCTTTCAGAATGGAGAAGAAGTTGCAACTGTAAGAGTTGGAGGAGCATAGACTTGAAGCTTATGGAAACTCCAGACTCTACAAGAAGAAAACAGAGTTCATGCACAATCAGGGAATCCTACAGAAGCATTTCAAAGAGGGCGACTGAGTACTGTTGTATAAGGTCCGGTTTACTTTCAAGCAAGGGAAATTCAACACCCAATGGAACGGGCCCTACACAGTCATAAGAGTGCACAAATTTGGCATGGTTGAGCTTTTGCATTAGGCAACTAGAACCAGACTCAAAGTAAATGGCCACCTATTGAAGCTCTACCATGAGAATCAAAAGCCTCCTTAACTCCCAGGTTGTTTCTTTCCTTCACTCATTTACTTACTTTTGCCCTATTATTACTTATATATTTTGTGCATTGGTTTGTTGAATGAGTGTGGGGGAGAAACCATCTCAGTAGTATAGATTTAGTATAGTTAGTAATTTTCCTATTCAATAAGATTCCCTTTTTGATTCTGATCTCTGCTCTTTCTCCTTATGTGCTTAATTTTTTGGGTGCTGCAACTGATGAATTATCTACTTTTAATTGATGGAGAAAGTTTGCTACTCTAAATTGTGTGTTGTGCAGCTTTATCTTGAGCTTATTGGGCACCTTTTGATCTCATATTGTGCACTTGAAAGTTTCTGAAGTATCCAGCTACCTCCTTTGTTCTTTTTCTGCTGTGTTGTTTCTGCTTAATTCTGTTGTTTCTGGCTACTTTCACTGTGGCAAACTCTAACCTTCGCCGTGGTGAAGATGCCTTGCTTGTATTTGTTGCTCTCGATATACCTTCGCTGTCGTAAACTCCAACTTCTACCACGGTGAACTTCTGGTTCCACCGCCGCGAGGTCGCTTTCCCTCCTCCCTCAACCTCTCGAGACACATTTGTCGTGGTGAACGTTACATTTCCCCGTGGCGAAACCCTGAATTGGCACAGACCGGGTGGCCTTCCACCTTATTTTTCCATGTCATTTTATCATTTTGCCCTCCATAACTGTAAACCCATTACATTTATTCCACTCTATTTTCATCTTTTCACTCCCCTACTACCCTTAACCTTTCAAAACCCCCATACATTATACCTATTCCCATTCCAAACCGTCAACCCCTCCCTCCCCCTCCACACTCTCCTATATCTTCATTCCTCTCCTTTCTTCTTCCTCCATAACATTCAGCCGTAGCCCCCCTTATCTCTCTGGTCTCCCATTCTTTTCTCTCACCTGCTATGTTTCTCCATCACCATTTATCTCTTTTGCTTGTTTCCTCCATTGATGCATCTCTTAATCTCTCTACACAAATTTCTACCCTTGTTTCGATAAGTTTCTTCCTTTCTTCTTCTTATTCCTTTGCTCTTTCTTTGTTCTAATTTTGTTTTCTATTTAGGGGTTTGTTAGTTTTTCTGTTAAGTCCCTTTAGTTCTTGTAGGGTAGGCTTGTTTTCATTTTCAATTGCAGTTCCGTAGCACTTAGGCTATCTGATGATTCATAGTGCATTTTGTTTTTCTATGATTCTGCTGTTCAATTGTGAGAGTTTTTGGTAAATTAAAAACCTATAAATCACTAGATAGCCATTTGCTATTGCCTATGTTGTTTATTTTAGTTTTTCTGGGGTCTTTCTTGTTTATCGTCTATTTAGTATGTTTTGTGTGCTATGTTCAGAGAATGCCTCATACTAAGAACCCTGTACCTGTGTCTAAATCTGATTCTGGGGATGAGTACATTGTTGAAAAGCTGTATGAAAAGATTGATCAGAGACCTCTTCTTAAGGAGTGACCTTTTCCTTTAGACCCCCTAGACAACCCTTTTGTCTGCCAACTCCGAGCATCCCAATTAACCGGTTTTGTCCAAGAGCATTCCACAGGTAATGAGGCTTTTGTTTGCCATTTCTACACCTATGCCTAATTCCATGGTGCCATGATCATTGACTTTTGCAATGTCTGTGTCCACCGTTCTTTTACTGCTAAAAACATCTGCTACTATTACCGCCTTCCACCTTATCACCATTTTGATTATTCTGAATATAAAGATAACGATCCTTTTGATGTTGTCCAAACCCTGTGTCATGAAGGTGCCACTTGGTATCGCCCCCGTACTACAGACTAGTACCTAAAGCAGTCCGAATTCTAACTTGAGGCTCATCCTTGGCTGCACCTCATTTACAACAACCTAGTACCCACCACCCACCTAGCCAATGTCCCTAATTGCTAAGCCATATACATCTACCTTTTCATGACTAGCTGATCATTTGACGTAGCTGACACCATTTACTTAGCTCTCCATGATGCCATCAACACCCCCAAACTCACCAACAGCATCATTTTTCCACACCAAGTCACAGACCTTTTCCGCCCTACCAATGTCCCTAAATACAACAATGATAGCTACTTCGAGCCAGACCCCTTATTTCGGTATGCCCACCTTAAACAACCCATCATTGGCCCACATCCTCCCATCCAACTTGTCTATGATGTTAGAGCAGCCACTGCAGCTGGTGTACCAGTCTAAGAAGCCCAAAAAGCCCAGGAAGATCAAGAAGCCCCTAAACCTATTACCTTGGACACCCTGACTGATGATATTGATGAGCTGGCTAAGCATATCCACCAATTGCGCTTCACACTCGTCCGAGAGATGAAGAGGTAGAAGGACCATAATGCTCTTTATGATCGAAACCAGCATTACCGCCATCGTGTGGATGCTTTGATCACTGACCGATTGAATTTCTTCTTACCTCTCAAGGAGGATGACCCTCAGAGCGGAGTCAAAATGTCTGGAGCGGGCACTTCTGGTGCAGGACCATCTGGGTCTTGGGTGGATGATGCTAGGATGCAACAGTAGTTCTTTGTTTGCTTTGTTTCTTGTTCTTATTTCTATTTGAGTTGGTGTTACTGGATACTTTTTAAGCTTTTCAGTGTTTTCATTACTCTGCACTTACCTTGTTGGATGCTGGTTTAACTGTTTGGCTACTGATGGCCTTATTACTTTGCTATTATCTTTACAATTGCATTGATCCCCTACTCTATTTGCACTTATCTTTTTGTTTTGCCTACAACCTATCACCCTTCTCCCTCCTCTTTGTGAATTTGATGCGTTGTACGCTTTAATTTAAAATTGGACTTCACAACTTCTGTTTCACTCGTTGATTGGTTTGCATGTATTGGTTTAAACATTGAGGACAATGTTGTGTTTAAGTGTGGGGGAGGGATCACCCTTTCTGATTTCAGCAAATGCTTCATCATGCATCCATTTTGACTCCTTAAGTGCTTTAGAATTGATCAATTGTGTGCATTTTTGAAGTTATTGGAGTTAATTTCCAAGGACATTTGAAAATTGCATTGCATTCTGTCTTTCTGCCAACCTTCACCGTAGTAAACTTTTAGTTTTGCCACGGTGAAGTGCTTCTTTCTTGTCCATTTCACTTCTCAGCCATACTTCACCATGGCCAACTTATGGTTTCACGGTGAAGCAGGCCTGTTGCCAGTTCTTCCTCCTCTCAGCCACATTTCATCGAGGCATACTTCTACTTTTACCATGGCGAAGGCCCCAAAAAAAAGGGAGAAAAATAGAGATTTTTTAAAACCCTAAATGCTTTGTAAGTTCATTTTCTCTCTTCAGTAATTCATCCAATTTAGATTCTTAAAACTCCTACATTTTAAAAAAAATTGTTGGAAAATTCAAATCATACTTGTGCTTGTAGAAAACTATCCATACTTTTAAATGATGGTTGAACTTAGACTAGTCATTCCCCACTGTTTTTGACAAAGAGTAAACGAGGTTACGCTTTGAAAATAGGATTATGCATTTTTAAACCTTGAGATTGATTAATCAAGATACCAGCTTTGTTGGAAGGATATTTAGGCCTGAATTTGTTAAATTGTGTGAATCTATTTAGTTTCATATTTCTCTAGAACTTGTTTTAATTCTTAATCAAAGCTTGATGAATTGACATCTTGTGAACATGACAAAGGTATTCATTTCCAAACCCTTATTACCCACACACAAACCCAAACACTTTACCATTGCCAATCCCTTTATATCTTTGTTTTGAGTACATGCATACAAATAAAATGTAAATATTTTATTTTATTTTAGCTCTGGTTTTATCTTTTAAAAAAAAAGATGTTTGAGAAAAGCCAAAAGAAAGAAGTAAAATAAATAGTGATATATATATTTATATATATATAAAAAGAAGAAGAAAAGAGAAAAGAAAAGAAAAAGGGAGTTGGTATCTTGAAAGACTTTAACTTCTTTCTTCGAGAACCCTTTATGTCTGTTTCATGAATAGAATAATTGTAATGCTTGTACTAAATCCTTCTTTCTCTTTTATTCATCCATTTCACTTGACCTTTACCAACCATTACAAACCCTAAAGTCCTCTTGATTTGCAATTTGCTGTTTTTATGGTGGAGGGGTAAAATTATCACAAGCTTATGGTAGAGATTGGACTGAACAGATTTATAGTGAAATAATCCCAAGACAAGTGAGTTGAGAGCTAAACACTTACCCTTGAGATAAATCTCTTTTACTCAATCTTTTGGATTAAATACCTATGGTGTTTGCTTTCTTAGCGTATCTTCATTTTACTGTTATCAATCTCCGTGGGTATTTCTTACTAATTTTCTACTCTCATTTTTAGGCATGTTAGTATTTCTCATTGCACTTGTATCTTTTTGAATTATTTTTAGGCTTTGTCCAAGAGTACAAAGGTCTTAGTATGGGGGAATTTGATTGAGCTCAAGTTGTTTATATTATTTTATGGCATTTTCTAGGTTTTTGTTATACTTTTTGGCTCATTTCAATGATATTTGTGCTTAATTGAGATTGAGTCTTTGTTCTGAGTTACTGTTGTTTGAGGGTAAAATTGCCTTATTTATTCATTAATTGCATTCAATTGATTTTTGGAACTATTGATACCTCAAACCATTACTTTTTATTTCAGGACGCTCAAGAAAGAGAGCCAAGAGTAAAGACTAAGGAAGTGCAGCACACAAGATGCAACAATGTTTCTGCCAGGTTTTGCCACGGCCAACTCATGTTTCGCCAAGGTGAAGCAAGGATTTTCTACCTGAAGATCCCTCTAGGAAGGCTCATCGCAGCCACGAAGTGACTTCACAATGATGAAGACATATCATCAAGCAGTAGAACTCTCGACCATGGTTCGCCACGGCAAAACCATACCTTCGTCATAGTAAACCCCTCAAATCAGCAGCCCAAACCCGAACCATTTTCAGAAATTTTTACTACCCACTCTCATAAACCGACCCAATACACCTCACTACCTGTTTAGAAACCCTATTTCAGTGTAACTGACATCATACACACCTACCACAGCCTCCATATCCATTCTCTCTCATCTTTCTCTTATCTAACCCTAATTTCTTCCATTTTCCACTGTCAAACCTCCACCATGGGAAGCTCATATTCATTCCTAGTTAAGATGCTTTAGATTTCTATGTGTGGCTAGGCATTTTCTTCCTCTTAAAGGTGTAGCAATGGCTAGAGTTTAGTGAACTAAGAAGAGGAGTAGTTTAATCCTAGTTTAGCTATGAATTAATTAATTTTTAAGTTTAGGATTTGTAATTTATACCTGAACTACTTGATTATAGTAGTAATCAGTTTTGGATATTCATTTGTGTAGTGGATTGGTTATCGTAGAACTTTTGAGCTTAAATATATGAAGTTTCATGTATGTCAGTTGTGATCTTTTGATTCTCTCTACTCTTACACGGTTATGTCTTGATGTTGAGTTGATTTTGATTGCATTTGACCTGTTGCATTAATCAATCTTTCTACACACACTAAGAGCCCTTCACAGGATCTTGAGAAATGGACTTTATTGATTAAAATTTTGGACTTAAAGAGTACTTTAAGGTTTATCATTTTGAAACTTAGCGATTTCTACTCCTATATCAATTGATTTTGAGCTATGACAGCCTAAGCACACTTTCAAGAGGATCTTCATTACTATTTGGTTATCTGTTTTACCATCATTCATTACTCATTTCCCTAAAAATCCAAAAATATTTTGTTTATCAGTCAGTTCAAGTTCCTTAATGTTTTCGAGAAACCAAAACCCCCTTTTTTATGTTCAGTTTGAATTGCATGACATTTAAGTTAGCTTAAGTCCATTTCATCAAGGCTCCATTTAAGTGAAACAACCCGAGGTTGCACCCTATAGTGCAATCATTGGATAAAAATTTTGATTGAACCTCCAAGGTCAAGAAAAGGTTTCAAAGAATCAGTAAGCACTATATTCTTTCTTTCCACAACTCTATTTTGTTGAGGAGTTCTTAGTGCTGAGAAGTTGTGATCAATCCCATGCTCATCACAATAGTCTGCGAATTCATTGTTCTCGAATTTTCCTCCATGATCAGTCCTAATTGACACAATTGAAATACCTTTCTCATTTTAGACCTCTTTGGTAAAAATGATAAATGCACTAAATGTCTCATCTTTAGAGGAAAGAAACAGAGTCCGGGTAAATCTTGAATAGTCATTAACTATCACAAGAGTATATAAGTTTCCACCAAAACTTTAAACTCTAGATGGACTAATCAAATCCATGTAGAGTATCTTCTTAGATTTAAATGAGGACTTTGTTTGTTTACCCTTCTGACAAGCATCACAAACAATATCATGTTTAAATTGAATTTTAGGTAAGCCAACAACTAAATCCCTTTTTGTTAATTTTAAAAGCTGATTCATATGAACATGAGCAAGACGTTTATGTCAAAGCCAACTTTCTTCATTTTTGCTAATAAAGCAGTTTTCAGAAAGTTTTGAGTCAATTTGAATAGTATAGCAGTCACCGTCCCTTGGAGCTCTCAATTTTATATTCAATTCTTCCTTCTTCGGTGGCAAGTCATCTTTGCTTATGACTAGACATTCCTCTGAATTGAAGATCACCCAATTGTTCTTGTCTGTACTCTAACTGACACTGGGCAGGTTGTGACAAGACCTTCTATGTAGCAAACATCTTCAACCTTCATCCCTTTGTCACTTCCTATTTCTCTAATTCCAATGATTCTTTCGGATTGATTTCTACTGAAGCTTACTTTGCCTCCTTCTTTTGGTTTGAGTGACGAGAAATTCTCAGTGTCACCTATCATGTGTCTAGAGCATCCACTGTCATGTACCACTTGTTTGTCCTAGATGCTTTGAGACATACCTGTAATAGAACAATCTTGTTTTAGGTACCCATACTTTCTTAGGTCCTTTTTGGTTAGTATGGCTTGTCCTGGTTACATAAGTACCTTTGGGCACCCATTTTAATCTCCCATAAGTTCCTTCCTTCTTGTGATGAAAAGAAGAGGTTGCATGACTTTTACCGTTGCAATAAGAAGATAATGCAAAAGGATTACAGGAATGAACTGCATTTCTAAAAAATATAAGATACGATCGACCACCACTTTTCTTCTTTCCTTTCCTCTTATCTTGAGTAGGATGATATCCTATTCTTGTTTTATCCATCAAGCACTATTGGGCTCCTCAAATTACTTTGAGCATTTCACTGCCCCTAGTGAATTTCTCCAAGGCTTTTATGAGCTACTCGACTTTCTTTTTGTTTTGCTCACATTTTGTGCATACTAGAGGTGTGGTGTCTGCTTGCTTCGCTTGCTGTTCCTCCAGAATTTTTGTCTTTTTCTTGGAGCTTACCAACTCATTTGCAATTCTTACTGATTCTAAATATAATGCATTGTATTTAGATTGTAATTCATCATAAGAGGGTTCAGAAATGATTACCTCATCTATTTCTGAATCTTTGTCTTCTTGGGCTACAAGACAGATGTTGGCTGTCTCTTCATCACCGCTCTCTTCTTCCTTTGAAGAACTGTCTCCCTAGATTGATGTAATAAAGGCCTTCTTCTTTCTGAACTTCTCTTTTTTCTTTTCTTTGTCCTTTATCTTGGACAGCTGATGTCACGCCTTACTATCAGATCTACTTAGGGTTTAGTTAAAACCATTTTAGACCACATTCGATGGTCTTGAGCTTAAAAATTCATGAAAAACGCTGATTTTCGGATTTTTACTGTTCATTAGGTAAAAATCCAGTTTTTTTAGCCCAACTTCAAAAATTCATAACTTAATCTAGAAAAATCAAAATGAAGTGGTTCAAAATTCTATAAAAATCTCGTTGAATGCTCTTTTAAGGAAAAATAAGCTTATGAACCAATTTCATTTAAAAAAGTGTTAGGTTTTTGTGAAATTCACCTCTGTCCATTTGGCAAAAATCCTTTTTCCAGATTCTAAACCTTAACTTTGAAAAATCAGTAAAAATCATGTAGTTGGCCATTTTTAATGTGCTGCCTATCTATTTGAAGCTCATTATGTAAAATTTAAGCATATCAAATTTTGTATAGAAATTCATTCGGAAACTAAATAAAACACAGCTCTAAATTGGCATCCTGCTTAGCGATTACAGCTCCAACCATACATGCTTATACATAACCAAATTTCCACGAATTTTTATGGTGTGACACCATAATTTAGCCTCCAATCTGTAGCTTGCTCTTGGAAGTTTTAGGCCCTAAAATATTAGATTGTATTTGAGGGATGAGATTTTAAGAAATCCCAGTAGCAAGATCAATCAACCAAAATATTAATATCCATCAATTACAAGCATTTCAACCTTTTGCTATTAATAGGGAACTACTTTACCTCATACATGTAGCACTCTAACATGTAATAGCCAAGGCACATAAAGTAAGGAGTATAGCTACACAACCATCATCATCATCATCATTTAGTTCAACCACATAATAACACATGAAATTGCATAGCAATCAATGCAACACTCAACATTAAGGGTTAATTAAATCTTACTACTTTAGTCTAATGCTCTTTGATTTTCTTGTTCTTCCTTTTTCCTTCCACAAATGCCAAACCCTAACATGGAAATCCACAAAAAAGGTAGCAAGAATCATCAACCATTCCTCATAAAACTCAATAACATAACTGAAGGACAATCTCTGTCCCTTAAAGCATCCACCTTTGTTCTTTAATTTTTAGAGTTTGTTTCCTTAAACCCTAAAAATTCTCTCTTGACTCATTTTTACATGATTTTTCATGTAGATTCCAAATATCTACTTAGATTTAACAAAATAAAATCCCTTCTTTTAGTTTCAGCTAGGCTGAACCATTAGGGTTCAAAATCTAAAAATTACAACTTTGATTCTATGGCTTCCAACACTTGTTCTTTAGGTTTACCCTGCACCATTTTTCATTATGAACACAATGGAAGCCTTAAAACTTTGAAAAACACATCCTGGGGTTCAGATCTTGCTTTGGCCGAAATGGTTCTCATGCATCATAACAAAGAAAACACTTCAAAAGTAACCTACAACCACTTGTAACCACTAGGATCTATCATGCTTTGAAGTGTTCTAGCAAGATTGAACCATAAAACTTCCCCCATTACTTATTATACATTTTAGCCAGCACTAAAAAAGGAAAAAGAACTAGAAATTTCAACCATATAACTCAAGCAAACTAGGCAAGGAACCATTTGGAACCATAAACTTACCTTGATTCTCACTTGTATGCTTAAAGTTGATGCCTTTCTCCTTGGTTTTCCTTTGAAGTTCTTCCTTTTCCTCTCAAGCTCTCTGTTGTCCAAAATATATTCAGAAAAATGGGGGAGGAGGAGCTCATTAATGTGCACAAAATATCCCACCAACCATCATTAATGATTTGCCAAGTGTCATATGCTTACTTAATCTTAATCCTCTCTCTTAATTAACTTAAATCATAATGTAATTAAATTCCATAGTCAAGATCCTCTCCATTGGTAGCTTGACACTTGGAAAGCTTTAATTACCATCCATTAAAGGCTTGACAAGTGGCAACTTGTGGGCCAAGTAAAGTACAAGACTCTAGTCTTCACTTTATCGGTGCACTTTTACTCCGGGTTTAACTTCTTTTCTATAATTACAGTGCTCTAGCCTCTGTAATTATTTTCTATCAAATCCATAATTTATTTTTCTTATTTTTACCTTCCCGAATTGTCCTCTGTGTCTCAAATTTAATTTCCCAATAATTAAATAAAAGGAAAAACTAATTTCCTTCTCTTTATTGATTTTTCAAGTTTTCAAAGGAATTGGAAAAAATATTGGATACTTGAGGGTCTTCTTTTAATTCTATAATATTTTATAATTCTTTGGGATATCATAAGAATTTTCTTGGGATTTTATTCTCCTTAAAAATATTTATTTGGAATTTTCCAAATAAAGGACCTTAAACTAGCTTAAATCGCCCTTAAATTCCTTTGTAATTTCTCTAAGGGCAATTTGGTCATAAAACCAATTCTATAATCCCATATAATTCTCAAAGAATATCATCCTTATTTTTTCTTAATTTTTTGAGACTTGAAAATATTTTTTCATAATTAATTTTGACCAATTTTCCTTAATTAGTCAAATTTCCATAATTGGCTCAGAAAATTATAATAATTATTTTCCACCATAAATCTTCTATTTCTCCTTGTCATTTTTTACCTTTAAATATTTAGGAATATTTCTTATTTCTAATTACCATAGTACTGCACGTGACAGCTGAGGGCACTCTACTTTAATGTGTCCCGGCTTTTTGCATTCAAAGCATATGATTGGATCCTTGGGCTCGTTTTGAGATGTGGAGGCTTTACGCTTTAATTGAAACCTCCTTTTGGTTTTGTTTTTATAGAAATTTTTGAATCTTCTGACTATAAGACCCATTTCATCGTCCTCCAGGTCCTGTTCGTCATCATCTTCACTTTCTTGAGTTTTGAGAGCGATGCCTTTATGACTTTTCTTATTTATCTCCTTCTTGTATTTCTGTTTGCTCTCATACTCTGCTGGCTTCTAAACAGTGCTAAAACAGAGCTAATTGAGTCTTCCTTTGTTTCCTCAATGGCTGTTACTTTCGGTTCCCCTTCCTTTGTGAGGCCGCTTAGGATTTTCCTCACTTGATCTTCTTGGCTATAATTCTTGCCGAGTGTAGTGAGGTGATTGATGAGGTGTGAGAATCTAACTTTCATGTCTCAGATGCTTTCTCCATCCTTCATTCTGAACAATTCAAACTCTGTAGTGAGAGTGTTGATCCTGCTTTATTTCATACCAGTTGTTCTTTCATAGGCAATTTCCAGTGCCTCCCACATTTCCTTTGTAGCTTCCAAACTGGAGACTCGGGAATATTCTTTTTAACTTAATACACAGGCCAGTATGTTGATAGCTTTGTCGTTCAGTGTCACCAGCCTCTTGTCTTCTTCATCGAGCTCCCTGGGACTCTTGTGCACTTGTTGACTGTCTACAGTTTTCATTGGAATATAGTTGCCATGCTCGATCACATCCCATAATCCATAGTCAATAGCTTTGATGAAGATCTTCATCCTCATCTACCAGAAGGTGTAGTTCTCTCCTTTGAAGCCAAGTGGCTTTCATATTGAACATCCCTTAAGTAGTACACTATCTCCGAAACCTGTAATAGGATCTCTCTTCGAACTGTTAAATCTTTACTAAAGAGACCTGGTCTAATACCAAATGTTAGTAGCAGCTTCACCCAAGAAGGGGGTGAGTTGGGTGGGATATAAAAATTTAAACATATTGAAATAGTAAGGTAAATAAAACAGAGAGCGTTGAGTTGGAAGAATTTCACCGTAGAGCGAAGACACAGGATTTATATTGGTTCGGTCTTTAACCACTTGACCTACGTCCAGTCCTCAGAACACCTCTGAGATTTTCGCTATGATCCCAAGATTAAACGGGCTCTTAGTACTTTAGTACAGTATTTGATTTCTCAATCACTCCACCCTTACTACCTATGAGGTTACAATCCCTCTCAAGAGTCCATACTCTTAGAAAATGAGTAAAAGGTAAATCAAACTCTCTTACAAAGTAAATGAGTAATAAACACTGAAGCTCAGTAAAAACAGAGTATTGAATGCAACAGTAAATATTTCAACAGAAGGTAGCTTGCATATTCAATACTTCATTCAATGCCCTTCATGCCTTTTATAGTTGGAGAGGTTTGATTAACCGTTAAACTGAAGAGCTCTTAGTTGCTGTATGTTCATTTGCGTGTGTTTGGCACTTGCAACGGTAGTTCGCCATTAATGTTTCTGACATAGTAGGTTACAGGCTACTAAATGACCGTTGGGCTTGCTTTGTAATCTGTAACAATACTTGAAACAAGTTAGTTCCTTAGAAGGAAACATGTAAAGATAAATGAACAAATGATGATCTTTGATATTTATATAACATAGAAGCACATGAATCAAACATCAAATACTTTAGATATAACCTGTACATACTTAATCGAAGTCCTGATCGATAAGGAGTTGATCGATCACGTTTTCGATTAAATACAGAGAGAACTTTAGTCATGTAACATCCAAAATTTTGGGCCTAGAAGTACCAGAAATAGCCTGAATTGGATAGGCTACTAGACTTCTTTTGAGCAGAAGTTCCAAAGATGAGAAAGGAAGTCAAAGCAGTTTCAGGGACTAAACTGCAAAGTGAAAGTTTTCAGAGGCTCAAGTATAATCAAGTTAGAGGCTCCAGTAAAGTCTCGAAGGCCTAGAGAGAGAAAAGAGGCTAGATACAGGCCAAAGGTTAAGTTAGAAATCTCAAAGAGAGGATTATATGAAGCTAAGTCCAAGCAGGGACTAAACCGTAAATTCAGAAAGTTATGACCAACAGGGGTAAAAATGGAAGAGTATACAAAGAATTCCAAGAAAATCTCAGAAAATGGAAAATAATATTCTGAGGCTCTTCTATGAAGAGAAAAGACAAAAATAACCCTGAGACAGCTTAAATGGAATTTATGAGGGTAAGGCCGATAAAAAGTACATGACTTGAGGTAATTATTTAAAATAACAAGAGACCTCAAAAATGTATACAAAAATGAGGTTAAATGGTTAAAAGGTTGTACTAATTTATAAAATTAGTCCCGCAACCAAAAGGCCAGTGGAATGGCTCTAATAAATTAAAAAGCCAATTATACCAATAAAAGGGTATTTTGGTAAATGAATTTTATGCGAGGCTTAAAGGAAGTGTTATGGCCTAAGAAAATTTATAGATATTCTCTAGAATTAAAGGGAATTTATGGAATAGATAGAAGAATTTTTTGAGCTCCGGAAGGCCATAAAGAAAGCTGGAGAAATGTGAGCCAAGTAAATTCGGAGGAAACTTATGAAACAAGTTTGATCCAACGGATAGGATCTAATCTCCCTTCTCCTCCACCACATTCTTGACACTTGGCACCTTCTAGAAGAATGAGGTAAGCATGATGTAAGAAAGTGATACAATAATGAAGCAAAAGTCCACTTGAACTTCCAAGATTGCCCTTACTCCTTCTTCTAGCTACCAAGGGCATTTTGGTCCATTCAAGCCAAATTTTTGGCTATAAATAGACCCTCCCTCCTTCACATTTTCGGCTAAGCTGAAGAACACTTGGTGAAACTCTTGCAATTTTGATTCTTGAAGCCTAAATCAAGAGGAAGACACCTACTTTGATCAACCAAGTTTAGATCTAAGGTTAGTAAGTTGTTTCCTCTTGTTTCTTGCTTTGAATCTTTGGTTTTTATGGTTGAAAAGTTTGGTTTCCCTTAGGGCAAGGTGCTGGCCGAAATTAATAAGAGTTAAAGGAGGATGATTTTGATGTTAAACTTGGTTAGAACACATTGATTAGAGGTTGTTTCAAGTGGATCTATGTGGAAATCGGAAGAATTATGTGATAATTTGATGCCTGTTTCGATTAAGTTACTTTTTGTATCTAATTCTAAAATTTTTCATGCTTAAAGTACACTCTGTAAGCTTTAAATCCATGGGTATAACACTTCATTTGGATATGTGTACGATTTATGGTGATTTTTCAAAGTTAGAGTTTGAAATCTGGAAACAGTGTTGAACTTTTGGAAGAGTGTCAAATTCCGTACAATTCCGATACTGTTCAGTATAGAATTGGTTCCTGAAAATATTTTTCCTTTAAATTTAACTTAAGGAGCTTTCAGTGAGACTTGGAACCACTCAATTTTGATTTTTATAGAATTAATTATGAATTTTCAAAGTTGAGCAAAAATTCTGGAGCTTCTGCGTGAATAGTACCCGCGAACCAAAATTTATAAAGTGGTCCTAATTGATAAGAAATAGATCTTAAGGATGAAAAATGATGAAATTTATGTTAAAAAAACTAGAAAGGAAACCCTAAAAGCAAGAGAAAGAGGTTGAGGTTCAAGAGAGCTAGTCTTGAACTTTATGTAATCTAAAGGTCCTAATGGATTGTATGATCAATGTGACTATGTTTAGGACCTTTGGAACATCCAAGAGAATATTTGGTGATATTGACCGAATGCCCACATGGTTGGAAATTCAATGGAGTCAAAGGAAAAGTAAGAGGAAAGCTTGAGGTGCAAGGTAGTGAACTTACCTATTGTCATTGCTTGATGTTGTGTGCTTGTGTGTTGTCGTGTACATGTTATTAAATGTTATTGTGACATGTTTTAGCTGCTGTAATTGCTATTCATGATGAGTAGATTATGTCTCCATGGCCATGCATCAAGAAGTTAGCTTTGAGCATGCTACTATGTCACTAATTAACAAGAGAATAAACAAGTTACGTGTAGTGCATTAGCATCCATCTAGCATGATTAATATGGTATTATTTTCTACTGAGATTTTCCCGAATCTCACCCCTCCCTAACCAACCATTTAGGTCAATCATCAATGGGCATTATTGGCATGAGAAGCAAGGAGAAGAAAGTGGACAAGTATTGATGTTAATGATTAAGATTATGTTCAATGTATAATTCTCCTATGTTGTAAATTTATGTTATGAATGCCATCAATTCAATGTGTGTGTTTATAATGTTTATGGCATGAATAAAAGTGCATGAGTATGAATGGGAAAGAGTAAGCCCATGTTGTGCATGTCAAAGAAATTAAAACAATTAATGCAAAAGTTAGTTAAGGGATAAAACGTAGGTCCTGCAGCCGTTAGTTTTAGGCTTCAGTTTGACCTATCAAATGAATGAGTTAAGTCACGAGTTTTGGCAGACTCATAGTACATATCTCAAGCTTTAAAATGAGATTTAAATCACCTCTTTTGGATGTGTACACAAGGAGATATGAATCTCCAAAGTTTAGGCACAGAATCTGGAAAGTCCAGATTTTACCAAATAAACAGTAATTGTTATCCAATAAATTGTATGAATTGGGCAAGAATAAGTACCATTGGATATTTTTTTTCCCTTAAAGAGAATTGAAAGAGCTTTCCATATAATTTTAGAACACCTCCATATGACTTTTGTAGAATTAGTTATGATTTTTCAAAGTTGGACCTGTAATCTAAAATTTACACAGTGAGCAGTAATTTCGGAAAAGTAACGTCCTAAAGGAGATTTTGAGCTCAAGACCATCCAGTGTGGTCAAAAAAGATTCTAAATGGATTCTAAGATATTATATAAGTAAGGTGTGACAAGTCACGCATAGATACTTTTATTGATAAGCTTATAGATCAACAGATGATCGAATAAGTGATCGATAGACAATAAGAAATGAATATAGTAACTTCAAACGAGATATTTCAAGATTAAAGCTTTTAAATTCACTTATGCCTTTGAATCCTTTCAAAGAGAATTATGTGTAAAAAGAAGGCTGAGAAAAGCTTAAAGATAAAAACATGAGAGATTTTAAAATCATCGTGAATAGCTTGTTATGAAATAAACTTCTACAATGATCAAACAAGTGATTGAAAACTGTTTGATCGATGTTTTCGATAAAATAAAGTATGAGGAAAATAGATTTTGAACATCATTGATCGAACACTTTATCGATAAATGAATAATAGGAAAACTGATCGATAAAAGGTCAAGAAAAGCTTTTCATGTCAAAATCACATAGTGTATAATGTTCTAGTAGTTGACCAATTAAAGATTGATTGATCAAGTGATCGATAAAATAGCATTGAAAAAACTTGGTTCAAAAGGCTAGAAAGGAGTTTGATCAATCACGTTATGTGAAAATAGAAGTTTCAGAGGTTTGGATGATCGATCATTTGATTCATAAATCAATGATTGATCAGGTGATCCTGTAAAACCCTTATCCTTAAAACACTATAAACTCGTCGTAAAATCACTACTATGGTAGAAAAGGAAAGCTGTTACAACAAACTACCATAGTAGAAAGAAATTGCGCAATTTTTGAAATTGACATTCAAACTCGGGACAAACCCAAACTCTGTTGCATGCAACTAGAAATCATTCATTAACATCCACTGGGCCTCCGAGCCTCCGGCTCGGGTAACAAAAGACATCAACATTAGCTCATCCAAATGGTTTCCAACAAAATAAATCAGAGTTTCATAAGACACTAGAAATGGCCTCCAGCCAACCAAAATAAGGAGATAACATTCCCTCCAGTTTACAATAAGGCCGGGTAATCAAAATATTTCAAAAGGGGTCCTAAATGTGGCAATATATACTAGCCATACATATACAAGGGCTAGAGGCCTAAAGCTAACCAAGCTCAAGCCTCTGCGTCTCTTCCCAATGGCACACGCCTAGAATCTTCACCTGAAAACATTGTAAACCACGGGGTGAGACAACGTCCCAATAACCTATCTTTCCAATTCAAGGTATTACTAAGTAGGTGCTCGTGAGGTGTCAAGTGGGGCAGTTCACAAGTAATACGATAAATGATAGCCACACAAGTCATGCAAGTGCAATGATGTAATCCCATCAACCATATCCCTCACTTTGGGAGATTTTCAAGAGCCGAACCCGGCCTATCCCTCACTATAGGGGATGTAAGGAGCCATAAAAGGCCTATCCCTCACTCTGGGGGACGTAGGGAGCCAAAAGGCCTATCCCTCACTATGGGGGACGTAAAAAGCCAACCATCATGCATTAATGGAGGCCTTACCACGTGGTAGTAACAATCAAAACTCTCACCAATTCCCAATTAATGCATCGTGTTCAAACTGTAATCAAAGAGTAAATAATCATTTCACAATTAACTTCTTTCAGTGGCCTATCTTTCACAAGTTCCATATTCAATCAATATCAATTTAAACCCCACAAGACGGTTTTCCTTTTCAATATATAACATATACTTTGAACACAGTTGTTACTCGGAGCATAAAACATAAATCCACTCACAATACCACAAAAGCATGTACAAAGGATTGGAAAGTGGTTACCTCTCGCCTGAGCAAGGAATAATAAACCAACAACATGACCCCGTGCACCAACAAGGCTCATAACCGGTCTACACAAGCACACAACCATCATGTATTAGCTTTCAACTAATAATGTGGCCAAAACAATATTTGGGGACACAAAATTCCTAACTCCAACCAAACTCTACCCAACACAAAAGGGTTTAACCACCAAGGCAATACTTCAAGGTCTTAAAAATCCATTAAAACCTTAATTCCTTTCTAAATATCAATTAAAACTCATAACCTCAAGGACCCACTATAGGAATTCAACACCCAAACATCCCATTAGAACAATTGAAGTCCTAACAACATTCTAAACCGATTAAACATCCAATTTAACCCTCCTTAACATAACCCAAATCACAAAACTCAAAATCAACCTCCACATTATCATCCTCAATCACAAACCTCCCATTTCCATAAACCCTAACTTCAAAAACTCAAAGTTCTTCAAATCCAAGAGAACTACACCGATTAAATACTTAGACTAACTCAAAGCAATCAATTAAACTCAAAACAATCGGTCAAAAACCTCAATTACATAACAACCTAGAAAACTCTAGGGTTTCACCATAAATCCTCAGAAATTCCAAGTAAGAAAGTAGATTAGAGGTTAAAATCACTTACTTGAGGTAATGGATCCTTAGAAACACCTTTCCCCAGCCTCAACACCAAAACCCTAGCAGAGCCTCTCTCTCCTCCTTCAGATTTTCTAATTTTCGCAAAACCAGACCCCTCCCGCGACTATATAGATTCGACCCCCTTCGCCGCAGCGAACCCAGAACTTCGCTGCAGCGAAAGCTTCCCGAGAGGAAACTCTAGCTCACCCAGAAAACCTTCGTCGCGGCATACCCCTACTTTACCGCGGCGAGACCTTCCCGAGAGGGAAACCTCGCTCACCTGAACAACTTTGCCGCGGCGTCCCTATGACTTCGCCGCGGCCAAACCTTCCCGAAAAGACACTTCCCCCCTGGAACTCCTGGTTCGCCGCGGCGAACAAACCCTGAGAGGGATTGTTCACCTATTCCTCCAACATACCTCAATTCCAACCCGAACACCAAGATCAACATTAAATCACTAATATATCCTCAAAATCAACTAAAAAGAGACTATTAAAACCCGATAAAACTCAGGATGTTACAGATCCAAAAAAGACTTAAAACAGTTTAGTACATTGAAATAGTGATGATCAATCATTTGATTGATAAACCACTGATCGATCAAGTAATCAATAAAAGAACCTGGCAACACACTTGAACAGATTATCAATAATCCATTAAGTTATAATGCAATGATAGAACAAGTTATCGATAAATGTCTGATCAAAAAGGTGACCGATAAATGGTGAATGAAACAGAATACAACTTAAGTAGAAGAGCTTTACCATTTATCTGTCTTCTCATTGATAACTCATTGATCGATAAAAGCTTACCAGAATTGTGTCTCTTTATCTGTCAGGTGATCAATCATCAAATTATCAATCGATTAATCGATAATTTTTTGTACACTTTTATATTAAATAATGTTAACCTTGATCGATAAATTGATCGATCAGCATATGAAATCAGATTTATCTAGCAAGTTATCATTAACTTTACTGTTAAGTTACCTTTATATACAAAATCATTTTATCTGTCAAGTGATCGAGCAACCTTTGATCGATCAGGTGATCGATCAACTTACTAAACCAGAAACTTCTTAATTTGTTACCATCAAAACCTTAAATCTTACAATCATATCCATACCGATATGCCATATCTTATGAATTCTCTTTCTTATCTTACAGGGTGAGGTCTTGTAAAATCATCTCTATTATCTTCTCAGATATTTCATCCTAACATTACTCTTGGCTAGTTTAGCCCCTATTGGGGTAAGGTCGACTCCATTTGCCTTACCTCGGCTACTGTTACTCTTTCTGTGGGAGGACGTATGACGAGAGCCTTTTTGTCATTCGCCTTGGGGTTCTCAATCAAAAATAAATCCAAGTTAAGCAGTATAGTGCAAACTCGGGTCGTTTCACTTTTGGGAGCCTTTATTAATTACCTAAGCTAAACTAAATGCCATGCAATGTAATGAAAGGGGTTTTTGGGTTTTTTTTTAACATTTAAACGAATGGTGCCTAAACTGAAGTGTTGGAAACTCATGCTACTCCACCATTTTCAAGAGTTGATAAACCCTAGCCCTCTATAGCTTCAAGAAAAGCTCCAACTGAAGTGAATCCATCGGCCATGGTAGTTGAGAGTGGAAGGAAATGAGATGGAGTGAAGGAAAGATGAAGGAAATGGATGGGGAAGAAGATGGAGGTGGAGAGGCAAGAAGATGAGAGAATAGAGGTGTTGGAGATGGAGATGGAGGATTAGGGTTTTTGTGGGAGAGATGAGAGAAGATGATGATAGAATGGAGTTCTCCCCCGAAAATAGGGTTTCTAAGGGTTTAAAGGGTCCATATGGGTCAGATCATATGATTAGAGGCTCCATTTTCGCGTTTTGATCCGGATCTAGCGTTGCTGATACGAGTCTTTCGCCGCGGCGAAGGTATACCTTAGAGGATCTCCGCCTAATCTTGTGATTTCTCCGCAGCGAAGCTGTAAGTTGGCCGCGGCGAACTCTGCCCGAGAGATTACTGGTGAGATTTCAATTTGGTGCCGCGGCGAAGAATTCTCTTCGCTACGGCGAACTGTGTTAGTGTTGATACTCTGATCTTGTGTTGTGTCATCCTTTGGTCTTTGATCTTAGCTTCAATTCTCAAGTGTCCTACAATAAAAAGCAACAATTTGAAGCATCAATTGTCCTAGAAATCAACTGAATACAATTAATAACCAATTATGACAATTTTAACCTCAAAAAGACACTAACTCAAAGCAAGGACTCTTAATCTAAATTAAGCACAATTATCACTAAAAGGAGCCAAAACCTATGATAAAAACCCTTAAAATGATATGAAATAACATAGAATAATTAGGTTCAATCAACGTATTAGTCATACTAGAGCATATCAACTCAACCACTTTCGCTGCCTTGATGGAGGCTATACTGCTTTCACTGGTACAGCGTCAACTTACCAGTTTGGGAGGACGCACTGTTTTCTTCATAATATTGTCTCCTACATCGTAGCTATTTATCTTTCTTCTCCTCAAAGGCCAACTCATACTTGGTAGAGCAGCGTCAACTCTGATTTGGAGGACCACCTTCCAATTTCTTGAGAGACACTCTATGGCCAAGACCTTCCAGTTACTTAATCTCTATCCCAGGATATTCTTACATATCAAATCCCTATTAGGCGAGCCTCTTAACCTGACTCGTTTGATTATTTTAGTAGTGGCATTCGTTGGTAGGAATTTGTCTCTTAGGGTCCACACAAGCCAGAGTGTTGTGGTTGCACTCCTCATTAATACCTTGAGGTCATAAAAGGGACACTCACTAATCCTAAATATTACCATATATCTTAGCATCATCGAGCTCTAGACATCATCAAGAACTTACTTATCTCTCTCTATATATCAGTTCCCAGTGCAACTATCAACTATCACATTCTTATCTATTTTCATTCAACTCTATCCTCAAGAGGGATCTTGCCTGACTCTACTCTTTTTAACTTACTTTACCTCCTGATCAATCATTCCTATGACAAGATATTGATCATCATACACTATTCACATCACACAGTGAATATTTAATCATCTTGCTGTGTTGTGTCTAGGTCAGGCTCTTAACCCATAATCAATTCTTCATTCAGTATCATCTAGTCTCTATCCCTTTTGGTTTACTATCCCTTAAGGATTTCTACCTCTATTCAGGGATTTGAACAAACCTTAAATATCTTACTGAGTTACCTTGCCTCTATCGAGGTCATATTGATTAATTGAGGCTTAGGTTGTCACCCCACTTCCCTATTAGGATATAGACTTCTACCCCTGCTAGGCTTACTATACTCCTAGCCATTATCCTCTAGGGGAATCTTTTAACTTTGACTCATGCCTCGATGAAGCTTTCTCAGCTCAATCATTCTTTTCCTGAGGGGGAGTCTCTTAGCAATGACTAGCTATCTCTTAGGTTACTTTCTGTCATTTCTTACTTCTCCTCTATATCCATTTCCCCTGGAGAAATCATCTCAATCTCTTAACTTTAGTTAGACCAATCCTAATAACCCATCACTTTCCTAGATAGGAAATTCTTTCATACCGAGCTTTACTAAACCATGCTCTATTTATACCTTTATCAAAACCTTTTACCAAAACCTCTGTTGTATTTAGGCATTTGCCAAAATCTTTGCTCTGATACCAAAATGAAACATCCTTCCTTTAAACCCCTAGAGTATGCATTTGGAAGCGTTACAATTCAAGTGATTCACGAAACAAGCCCGTAGATTGAAAATTTAACATTTGGTTCTGGGGTTACTGTTCACTAGTTAAATTCTAGATTTTCGGTTTAATTTTAAAAAATCATAACTAATTATAGAAAAATCATATTGAGGTGATTTAAAATTTTATGTGAATTTCTTTCAATTCTCTACAGGGCAAAAATATAAAACAGGACTAACCCTTACCAATTTGTACAGTTTATTATGTAAACTTTATTGTTTATTTGATAAAAACTATACTTTCCAAATTATTTGCCCTAACTTTGCTTGAGTATAACTCCAAGCACACATATCCATTTTAAGTGATCTACTACTTGTTTTAAAGCTCAGGATGTGTAATTTAATCATACCAAATTATACGAGCAGATTCAATCATTTGCTTTACTTTCACTTTGTCTCAATTTCGTTGCTTATTTAGGGATAGTTTATCCCTTTAACTTGTATTACTAAATCATAATTAATTATTTCCAAGCATAATCTCATTCTATCAACCCATGAACTATTCCTATACAGAGTCATAGCCAACCATACATACCATCATAATTATTTATGATCACATACCATCAGTGGCGCATCTATAACATAAATTGTTATACACATTATATAATAAATTTCTTCAATTCTTTTCCTCTTTCGTTGCTTCCACTTCATGCATGCTTTACTTCTTCATTATCACCTATTATGATTGATTAGGGGAGAGTGAGATTTGAGAGAATCTCATTAGCGAACATTACCATCAATGCATGTAAGATGGATGCAAGTGTATGACATACTTACTTAATCTAGCTCATACTTACTTATAACATTTTCTCATTCTCAATGTTTCACATAAACATGCATGGCCATAGAAAACATCAATGAAATAGAGCATCATAATTGCATTTACATCACATATCATCATCAAATCATATAATGCACATTAGCACACAAGCATAAACATCAAGCACATAAGAAAGGTAAGTTCACTACCTTCTATCCCTAAGCTTTCTTCTTACTCCCTTTTGCTTCCAACAATTAAGGTTTCTTGCTCAACCTTTGTCATTCCTTTTTATTGATGTCTTATGGCCCTAAATATATCAACACATCATTTCCATTCATTTCTTGGAGCCATGGTAATTAACAACATCAACACTTTGTTTTTCTTGAACTATATTAACTTCTAACTTTTAAGCTTGATTTCCAACTTTTCTAAAATTAATTTCACATGATATTCCCATAAAATTTTGCATATAGAATCTATTTTCAAACTCAAAATAATCAAAATTAAACTACTTCCTCATGAACTAGCTTTGACCGAATAGTATGCACTTGGGGTCCAAAATTTTCCTTTTCAATTCTAATGCTTCTAAACTTGTTTTCTCATCTTTATCCCATATAATTTTTCATTTTCAACACATTAGAAGTATCAAAATATTCAAAATCCAATCCTAGTCCCAAGAACCAGCTCTGGCTGAAATATTACATAAGTTACATAATCATGAAATTCAACCAATTTCAACATAAAACCACTTGATTCTTGTTCTTTTCAAGCCTTTAAACATTATTTTAACATTAATTTCATCTTCCCCCACACTTAATCATTTCGTGCAGCATGTCTTCTTAAGGTTTCAAGCTCCCAAAAACTATCAAAATCTATAACCAAGCTCAATAACAACAGGGGTAGTGAAAACTATAATAAAGACCATAAACATACCTTGTTTTAATTTAGGGCTTGATCTTGCATGGGATCACTTGGTCTTTCTCTTCCCTTCTCCTTTCTCTCTCTAGAATTTATTTTATAAGATTTTTTCCATGGTTTCCATGAGTCTTGGATGAAATGAGGGGTGAGGAGAGGTATATATAAAAAACAAGACTGAATCTTGGCCCTTGATCTTGTAAATAGGTGGCTTAATCTTGAAGGTTCATTTTACATCAAGACTGGTGATGACATGTGTCCTTATGACATCATGCTTACATCATCTTGATGACATCATGCTTACATCATTAAGCCACATGTCTTTAATCCAACCGTACAAGTGTTTTTTATCCAACCATACACATAATCCTTTAAATGTCCCTTTATCATTTTAGCATTAAGATAGGGAGAAAATTAATATAAAATTTGTGCAAAATATAGTCCTTAGGTGTCACACCTCCTTTATTACCCCATTATATAATGATTAGAACCATTTGGAACCATTATTCAAGTCTTAAGCACGTGAAAGTTTCAAAATTTTAACTTTTGGTTTTGAGTCACTATTCACTATTTACTGAAATTTTTGCCAAACTTTGAAAATTCATAACTAATTGTAGAAAAATCAAATGATATGGTTCCAAGTTTTATGGAGAGCTCTTGACATGCTCTTTAGAGAAAAAATACTCATCAATTTCTAGATCTCACGCATCAATCCCAGATTTTATTCAAAGTGGTACTGTTTATTTAGTCGTTTTCTATTTTTTTAGGATTTATGCCCAACTTTGGAAGGACATAACTTTCTATACAAAACTCCAAATTTAATAAATTACTACTTATTTTAAAGCTAAAAATGAGATCTATAAGCATGCCAAATTTTAGATTCAAATTCATCAAATTACCTACAATCACATTAGTCAAATTTTGCTCCCAAAAAGTCATCTTTTATCCCTTTTTTATACAATTCTTGCCCTTTTTTTCCCTTTTCCTTTCATCTAGCTTTTCTAATCATATAACACATGCATAACCATAATTCCTTAGTTAATTGCTCATAAATAGAGCATCCTTAATCATTAATATAGTATTTCAATATAGTTTACAACAATACATAACAACACATAATAATTTACAAATCACAACTTTATTGACACTAAGCTTAATCCTCTTCCAATATGACTTCTAATCCTTTCTCCTTGCCCTTAGCAACACCACTTAGGATTCCCATTATTATTTATATATTGAGGGGAGTGAGATTTCATAGAAATCTCAGCAGTAATGAATCATAATTATCATGTTAATCAAGCTCTACATAATGTGACAGGTTACAATACATACTAATCAATTCTACTACCATGAATAGCACATTATTCCGTTAAGAAAATTAGCATATATTCTCATTTCATATCAATATGCATTTGGCCAAAGCATATCAAATATCAAAGAGCATTCCATACCATAGTATAAATCAATCAATTCATAGAAATATAAAGCAAGCAACACATACATGTTAAGTAAGCAAGAAAAACAATCAAATTAGATTCAAAGGTACTTCTTTTGCACTTGAACCAATTCGGCCTCTTCAATTCCTTTGGGTTTCTTCTTCTTTTCTTGCACAATATTTATCAATTCATGCATAAACATATTCCAATTCATCAATAATTCAAGCATAAACACTAATACTTGACATTAAGCTCAATTAAACCCTTTTTTCCTTGTTTTTTAACATAACTATTCCTTTTTTGTTTCCATTAATCTCTTGGCCCATTCCTACACATTTTTTTGTGTAGAATCCAAATATCTAATCAAATCAAATTTTACAAAATCAAACTCCTTCCCTTTCAAACAGCCTTGGCCAAATAGGGGCATAGGTTTTCCAAAAATTCTATTTTTTTATTCCAATGATTTTAAACACTTCCCTTTAGTATATCACTACAACAAAAAAAAACATTTTAAACTCATTGGAATAATCAAATTAAGGTGAAATAATCTCCTACACCATAAACCCCTCTTGGCCCAATTGAGCCTTAAGGAAACCTAAGTTGGTTTTCTTCCAAAATTCAATCCAAACATCATTTAAACATGCTTATTCCACATCACAATTAAGGTTTTTATCCTTTCCTAAAGTATAAGCATGCTGGATGAAAATTACAGCATTCCCCCCTTGGAATTTCAATTCAAAAACCTAACCAAACAAGCTTTAATCTCAACTATAGTAAAGCTTAGACACACCTTGGTGAATCCTTAACTAAGCTTGATTATTTCTTGTCCAAAAGCACTTATCAAAATCAATCTCCAACTCAAGAAACAAAATGGTCAGCACCTCCCCTTATTTTACCAATTTTCTACCTATTTTTGGGTATTAAGGGGGTATTTATAGGCAAAATAAATCTAACCTCTCCCCTTCATCTATGGACAAAATTTGGCCAGAAAAATGGCCATGTGGCTGCCATCTAATATCCCAATTTTTAGATCATGACAAGTGTCCAGTCTCCAGAACTTTCCTACTGATATTTCCATTGAAATTGGGCTTGAATCCAATTAAATAGAAGGATCCAGAATCTGCACAAAATTAGACCTTATTTGGGCTCAATGTGAGGCCCACCAATGGTTTAGGATGGCCCAAAAAGATGTCTTACAAATCAAATCACAATCTCAAACCATTCCAAAACTTTATCGGTTACTATTCACTAGCAACATTCCATAATTTTTCTAGACCTCCAAAAATTCATTTATTTGCATGAAAAATCCCTCTTTCATATAAGAATATGATTTGCAAATTTTTATAATTTTTCTCTACCTCTAGCTATTTATTTTAAATTTTCCCCGATTAGGCCTTTATCAGTAAAACTGTAGGAAAATAAATTTTCTAAAATAAATTCCTATGTTTCCAAGGCCTAAAACCAATTTTATAAATTTTCAAAAATAGTTACATAGTTAATCCATATTTTTTTGGGAATTATCGAGGCCTCTAGCTATTTAAAATAATTATTTTCCTTCAATATTCTACTGCTTTTCTGAAAAATCTCTGTTCAGAAAATTCTGTAATAATTTATTTTCACACCAATTTAATCTCTAGGGCCACCATTAAGGTTCTAAAACTTCTAATTCACCAATTTTTTATTTTTAGGGAATTTTCTAAAATTTTTCTAAAATTTTGCTTTTTCACCCTTCCTAAACTGATAATTTTAAAAATGCCAGTCCAAACCTTATCCGGATCTTACGTGATGCTTGGCTTGGTCAGCCAGTCTACCTTCTATATTGGCCCTTGACCAAATTTTTCATCCCTTCTATCAATGCTAAATTCAGCAGGATATGACATGTCCTCTCCCCTTAAATAAATTTTATCCTCAAAATTTCTGGGTCAAACCTCTATTCTTATCTTTGATGAGAGGTTAATTGGGGAGAATATCCCTTTTTATACTCAACTTGGCCTTTCCAACTTCTCATTGTACCTCCTTGGCAGGTTTCAATCCTGGAATTCATACTCACATAGCTCTCTTTCTTACTTTTCTGTCATTGCTTCTATGTATTTTATCATCACTACTCGCCTTCTTCCTGTACTTTAGGCCTATTCTCTCATAATAAGACCATGACAGTGTACCCATTTTCATGGTATTTTATTGTACCATGGTAGTTCAAGTTCCTCTAACATTGCCTTTATCAGGTCTTTTCGGCATACTATGCATTTCTCTTCTTTACCTTAAGGGCCTACCTTCTTTCTTTTACATATACTCTAGGTGAAAAGCTCTAATTGACTGCACTTCATGTCATCTTCCTTTTCCCATGTTGTTTCTTCGTGTGTTAAGTCCTCCCAGATCCCCTTTTGCCTGTTGCAATGGTTTTACTTCGTAGCTGCTTAATTTGCCAATCCATGGTCTTTACCAACTTTACTTCAAATGTTAAGTTGTCTTGTAGCACGATATCCTCATATGCAAAGATGTGAGAGGGATCTGGCTGATACTTCTTCAATTAAGAAACATAAAAGATGTCGTGTAGTTGATTAAAATTAGGGGTAGGGCCAATTCATAAGCTACCCGCTTATCCTTTAACAACATCTGGAAGGGTCTTCAAAGTTAACTAATTCTCTTTAAGGGTTTCACCTATTCCTGTAGTCAGTATCTCTTACCACAATCTTTAACAGTCCCCTTTCTTATGCTTCATACCCTTGTCCGCATATCCCTTCTGTTTACTATATACGGTTGACCATCTTTGTCAATCATCTTCATTCAACCTCAAACTTAATTCATCACCTTTGGACTGTACTCTTCTTATGCTTAGTTCAATCCATTGCAGTGGTGATCAGCACTTCCTACATTGTGAGGTTTCACACCAAGTTATCTGTATGATGGAATGGTAACCATCATCACAAGCAATGGTAACCTTGGTGGTTTTTGGTGCTCTATCTTTATTCTATGGAATGTGAGGTATCTTGCCACATATCGTGTGACATCTTGTTTCATACCAGGCCACCAAAACAATTTTTTTATTTTTTTCTAAAATCGATACTTTACCAAAGATAATTCTGCTTTAAATATTATTAAAGCTTACCTCCTCTCAAAAGAAGTCTAGAATAATTTTATAAATTATTATAATCCTCCAAGGTATTTTCCATATTTTTCTCAGAATTATTGAGGCCTATAAATATTTTTCATAATTAATTTTTGGTTACTATTACTCAATATAACCAAAAATTCCTGTAAATGTAGAAAATTCTATATTTATTTTTTTTCGTTCTAATGATTTCTCTAGGACTCAACTACTGTTTCTTGACCCTTATTTCTATTTTTTATGATTTTCTTGAGAATTTTTGAGAATTTTTGACTTGATATCCCAATTAAATCCTCTTTTAACTTATATTTAAAATGTCAGTCCAGCCACTAACTTTATTTTTCTCTACCTTAACTGGCCCTTGATCGATTTAATTTCCTTACTTTTAGGGTCAAGATTTTTAGGAAATTATATTTTCCAAGCCTAATGCCATGTAATGTAGCTCCAGTTCACTTATTTTGGCTCCATATATGGTCTTAATTAATATATTACACTCGGTATATGGTATCTTTGATAAAGTGAACTTCTTATTTTCTAAATTGAATTTGGTATTTGCAATAGTTAAGTTGTCATTTGATAAACTTAACTTGTTATATACAATACTTAAGTTGTGAGTCGGTAAAGTCAAATTGTCATTTGCTATAGTTAAGTTGTCATTTCCTATACTTAAGTTGTGATTCGCTAAAGTTAATTTATCATTTCCTATAGTTAAGTTGTCATTTGCTAGAATGAAGTTGTCATTTGCTATACTTAAGTTGTGATTTGCTAAAGTGAACTTATCATTTACTATAGTTAAATTGTCATTTACTATAGTGAAATTGTAATTTAGTATACTTAAGTTGTGATTTACTGAAATCAACTTGTCATTTTCTATAGTTAAATTATCATTTGCCATACTTAAGTTGTGATTTAATAAAGTTAACTTATCATTTGCTATATAGTTAAGTTGTTATTTCATATATTTAAATGATAAACATCTTTTGCATGCAAGAGCTGAAGAAGTTGTGTGCATGACTAATATAGAAGATAGAAAAAAGCCAAAAGATACCTAATGAATATGGTGGATGAGGAGCTATTGAAGGTGTAGATCACAAGAGAGGGAAATAGTGACTTAAAAGAAAAGGCTCATATTGAGATAGTGGCAACAATTATCAGTGAACCTGAAGATGATGATGAGGAGAGGTGCAACAATAATAAAACTACAAAGGAAAAGGAGAAGGAAGATAGAGGTAGTGATGGTGGAGAAGGTGATGATCATGTTAGTGAAGATAAAGAGAGTGATGATAAGGATGAAGGGGAGAGTAGAGATAAGGGTGATAGGAAGGGTGAAAAGAAGGATTATAATGAGAGCGAAGAGAAGGATGAATAGGACAATCTAGGTAAGGGTAATGGGGATAGTGATAAGATAAATGAATGAGAGAGTAAACACAAGGGTGATAGGGATGGTGAAGACAAAAACATCAATGAAATAAAGAGTAATATGCCCATGACTAGTTCACCCATGGAAGTGCCATCCAATGTTAAAGGTGATAATGCAGAGGGTGACATACCAATGGTTGTAGTCCTTTAGCCATTGTTCAATATGTTGACCCCATTGAAACACCTAAAGCTATGCAGCCATAATGATTAAAGATATCTACCAGGGTTTGCTTTAGCAAAATCAAGTCTTCTTCATTGGAGTTGAAGGCATAAATGAGATTGAAGAAACTTATTAAGCCAAAGAATTTTTTTACACCATAGTCAACCAAAGTAAAAAAAGTGATGAGGGCAACTAGTAAGTATTAACATTCTCAGCTTATGTGATGTTATTTTCGCATATTAACATAACCCATATATGAACTCACTGGAATAATTTTTAGTCCTTTCATTAGATTATTTGATCATGTCATTGGTGTTAGATTTAAGATTTTGATGATAACAAATTAAGTAATCTGTGTTTTAGCAAGTGATCGATCAAGGGTTTATCGATCACATGACAGATAAAAATTCCTGTGTAAAAAAGTAACTCAGCAGAAATGATAATTGATAACTTGATAGATAAATCAATTGGCAAGTGTTGATCAATCAATTGATCGATCGTTGTTAACATTGTTTTGTATAGAAGTCTGTAGAAAATTATCGATCAATTGATCAATAATCTAATGATCGAACAACTGATAGAAAATGGGACACAACTTTTGGTAAGTATTTATTGATCACATGATCGATAAATAAGTCATTGATGAGAAGACAGATAAATAGTAAAGCTTCCTACTCATGTTATATACTGTTGTAATCACCATTTATCGATCACTTTATCGATTGGAGCTTTATCAATAACTTGTTCTGTCATTGCATAATATCTTACCTGTTTATCGATATTTTTTGTTGTTTAAGTTTTCTGATAAGTTATTTATCGATCACTTGATCGATCAACGGTTTATCAATCAAATGATCGATCATCACCTTTTCACTGATTAAACTGTTTTGAGTTTTTCTTCGATCACTTGATCGATCATTTATTTATCGATAAAATGATCGATCATTCAATCTTTTGAATATACTGTTTTCAGATAACATGATCGATCAAACATTTTCCTGGTATTTCAGAACTAAGTCTCTCGACTATATTTTTATCGATCACTTGATCGATCAATCTTTAATCGATCACTTACTCGATCATCATAGGATTTGTGCTCTTTGTGAAAATTTTTGTTAAACCTTTTTTATTGATCAAATTTTCTATCATCCATTTTTTGATAAAATGTTCAATCAATGTTCTTTGAAAGTAACTTCTGACCTCTTAGCTTTATCGATAACTTGATTGATCAAACATTTTTTGATCACTTATTCAATCAATAGTCCAACTCTTTCAATAACAAGAAGCTATGGTGAGATTTAAGAAACTTCTGAATATTTCTCTTTAAGCTTTTCTCAGTCTTACGGTTTATCCTAATTCTCTATTTTAAGGGATTCAAAATCATAGATGACCTTGAGTCTTTTCTCTAGATGATCTTTCTCTCTTTTCATTTATCGATCACTTAATAGATCATGAGTTAATCCATAACTTGATTGATAAATATAATTATCTATTTCAAAATCTTTCATCTTAATTAATCGATAACGTAATCGATAAACCATTTTTTGATCATGACTTCGATCAAGGATGTTCAGTTCATAGTTATTAGATCTAATGTTTGATTGATTCCCTTTTCATCTACCATATGAATATTGTTATCATTTGATCAGTTGTCTTCCTGAGTTTCATTCTAAAGGAAAAACTTATTAGATTGAAGTATTGATACAGAATACGAAGCACGCTCAACGGTTATTTAAGTAGCCTATAACCTACCATGTCAGAAGCATTAATGGCGAATACCGTTGCAACTGAGAAAACACGCGACTGAACTCTCAAAGCCTAGAAGCTCTTCCGTCTAATGGTTATTAAACTTCTTCAACTATAAAAGGCACGAAGAAACATTGAATGTGAGATTGAATACGCGAACTACCTTCTACAAAAACTCTTATTGTTGCATTCAATACTCTATTTTCTCCTTGATTGAGCTCAAATTGTTTATACTATTTGATAGCATTTTTTATGTTTTTGTTACACTTTTTAGCTCATTTTAATGATATTTGTGCTTAATTGAGATTGAGGGTCTTTGTTCTGAGTTAGTGTTGTTTGAGGGTAAAATTGTCATATTTATTCATTAATTACATTTAATTGATTTTTGGGACAATCGATACCTCAAACCATTTCTTTTTATTTCAGGACACTTAAGAAAAAAAGAGTCAAGAGTGAAGACTAAGGAAGTGCAGCACACAAGATGCAATAACGCCTCTGCCAAGTTTCACTGCGGCTAACTCATGTTTCACCGCGACGAAGCAAGGATTCTCTACTTGAAGATCCCTCTAGAAGGTTCACTGCGGCCAACCTCTGTCTTTGCCGCGGTAAAGACACCACATCAAGCAGAAGTCTTCTCTACTATGGTTTGTCATAGTGAACCCCTCGAATCAGTAACCCAGACCTGAACCATTTTCTGAAATTTTACCTACCACTCTTAAAAACTGACCCAATACACCTCAGTACCAGTTTAGAAATCCTATTTTCGGGGAAGGGAGAGCATTCACTCATACCACATCCTCCATCTCTGTTCCCTCTCATCTTTCTCTCATCTAACCCTAATTTCTTCCATTTTATACTGTTAAACCTCCACCATGGGAAGCTTAGATTCATTCCTAGTTGAGATGCTTTGGATTTCTATGTGTGGGTAGGTGTTTTCCTTCCTCTTGAAGGTGTAGCAAGGGGAGTATTTTGTAGTTAAACTACTTGATTATAGTTGTAATCAGCTTTGGATATTCATTTATGTAGTGGATTGGTTATTGTAGAACCTTGAGCTTAAATATATGAAGTTTCATATATGTCAACTGTAATCTTTTGATTCTCTCTACTCTTACACAGTTGTGTCTTGATATTGAGTTGATTTTGGTTCCATTTGACCTGTTGCATTAACCAATCTTTGTACACACACTAAGAGCACTTAACAGGATCTTGAGAAATGGAGTTCACTTATTAAGATTCTAGATTTAAAGAGTACTTTAAGGTTTATCATTTCGAAACTTAGTGATTTCTACTCCCATATCAATTGATTTTGAACTATGACAGCCTGAGCACGCTATCAAGAGGATCTTAATCGTTATTTGGTTATCTATTTACTTGCATTCATTACTCATTTCCCTAAAATCCAAAAATATTTTGTTTATCATTCATTCAATTTGGTTAATGATTTTGAAAAAAAAAACCCTGTTTATGTTCAAATTTGCATTGCATGACATTTGACTTAACTTAGGTCCATTTTGTTAAGGCTCTTTTTAAGTGAAACGACCCGAGGTTGCATCCTATAGTGCAATCCTGGGATAAAAATTTTGATTTAACCTCCAAGGTCTGGAACAGGTTTGGAAAATCACTCCTTTACTGAGCTTTAGTGTTTTATAGTCATTTACTCTGTGTGAGAGACTAATACACCATCTTTAATCACTTTTTGAGTTTAACTCAAGAGTGTGGACTCTTGAGTGGGATTGTAACCTTACGGGTAGTAAGAGAGAGCAATTGAGAAAATCAATTATTGTACTGAGGCACCAAGAGCCTAATTAATCTTGGATCATAGTGAAAATCTCAGAGGTGTTCTGAGGACTGGACGTAGGTCAAGTAGTTAAGACCGAACCAGTATAAATCCTGTGTCTACGCTTCGCAGTGAAATCTTTCTAACTCAACACTCTCTGTTTTTATTTATTTCGCTATTTCAATACGCTTGAATTTTTATAACTCACCCAATTCATTCTTTTGGGCAAGACTGCCACCAACAATTGGTTTGTAAAGCTCTAGTGGATGAGCAGCATGCGGTTGAAGGACGAGTTAGGAGGCATATATTTGATGCGCACTTCATGGTGAGACTTCGACATTATTGTAGTTTGAAGTAATGATGTGAAAATTACCAATTTAATGTGCGCAATGACAAGTCTGGATAAGAATATTACAAGTGTTTTTGTGAAATGCTATGTCTAGATAGGAAAGTTACAAGTATGGCTAGGAAAGCTATAACTGTAGTGTGTAAAATTGGAAGTTTGCATAGGAAAACTATTGTTTTAAATAAGTAACTATAAATGACAAGTTAGTTTTGTGTTTTAACAGGCGATAATGATTTATGACTCAGCTCATTAGGATCCTAACCAGCATGTAAGACAAATAATTTCACAATATGTTGGGTACAACACAAGTAACTATAATTTGATTATGGATTCCAAATGGTAATGGAATATAGTTTATTGAATCTAAACAATTATTTAATGGAGTTTAATGACACTTGAAGTCTCCTTGAATGCCACCTCATGCATGTAATTCTAAGCAACTTCAAGGTCATTCTACTGGAGAAAAAAGTATTAGTTTGTATTTCAAATGAAAATTAAATATAATTGACGAATTTCAGAAGGTTATTAAATATAATTATGGATTCTAAATGACTTTCTAATCTAATTAAATGCCATGTGTAGGGTCCATGAGAGTTCCACATCATTCTTTTAATTCAATGTAATTAAGGAATTAAAAACTACTGTCTAAAGGAGTTAGACTTGAAATCACTTTTCAATTGAGCTTAACGCCAATTGTCTAGCCATTCAAGTGCCAACACAAAAGTTAGAAGAATAGAGAAGCAGATGAGGATTTGCCACGTGCTAAGATGAGACTAAATCATGCAGTGCAAATCCAACAGCTCATATTCTTCTCATCTATAAGTAGGCTACTCATCTCCTCTTCTCTCTCATTTTCGTACAAGGCCAAGAGTGCAAGAGAAGAGAGTGTTTGTGAGAGCTCTTGAGCAAAAAAAAAGAGACTTTTGAGCCTCCCATGAAAGTTGAGTGAAGTTCAAAGAAGTTTTAGAGTAAAATATCCTCCTAAACCACCACAAATCACCAAAGAGCCTTCACAAACTTTGGGTCTAACAAGAGCATGTATCATGTATTTGGTACCACGAAAAGAATAAGAAATAATCTTGTTTCCCTTCTCTAATTCTCTTCTTTTCTTCTCTACTATTTGTTTATTTTGTAACATATTATAATTTCTTCCCTAATTAAATATTTGTTTAAACACTCTTTGATTTTTAAGAAGTGATCTATTACAAAAATTAAAAAAAATAACTTTTGTTAATAAAAAATTTAAGATAAAAAAATTTTAATTTATTAATAATAAACAACTGAGTTAATCCATGAGGATGGGTATGTACTATTGGTATGCATAGACCAAACAAAATCAAGTTAGTAATCAATATATAGTCTAAAGAAGACCTCATGCTAAATAAGGTACCCTGTGGTCTACTGTGGTCGAATACCAACCCAAGGAAATAGAATTAAGAAAAATCAGAAAGAAGGAGAAAAGTAGAACAAGAAGCAAAGCTGATGAGGGAGAATGAGTACCTCAATCGCAACATCGCTTATTCGAAACACAGCACGAGAGAAGTAAATGAGATAAAAGAGGAGAATGAGTACTAAAAAGAGTAATGCCCAGAAGAGAAAGGGATGATTGGGTTGACGAGATTAAGCGATAAGAAGAGCAGAGGCTACCACTACAAGGCTTCAACCTTCAATGTACGAGAGCCAAGAGTAAGTGTCGAGTGACCATAAAAGAACCAAAAAATAGTGTCCCTCTATAAACTAAGGTTACATTATATATACATATACATATATATATATATAACTCAGACCAAACCAGACCAAACCAAGTGGTTTGATCACTTGGTCCTAAACTCAGTTCAGCCCGACCAATTAATCTAGTATGATTTCCTTTGCAGGTTGATTTCACCTAGACTGGGTCTCCTCATATTGGAGTGGGTTACCTACAGCACTAGGTTTTTTGCACAATCCTAGTACATGCAGTTCAAGTGATCAATACTTTGACTTCAACATTCAGAAAACCCCGCTAAACCATCAAGAAGCATCTGATCCAATTTCATTTATTTTTTTTCTGTTCTCTCTTTTATCCTCTTTCCTTTATGTATTCTTATTTTAAATAATTTTTTCCCCAAAAAGTAGAATAGCAGTGAACGGACTTCCAACTATAAAAATATTATAATTTTAATTGATACTTGTAGTATGAAACTGCAACATGGTCTCAATTTGTTTTGGTATCCTAGCTTGAAATTTATTTAAATAAGTAATCATAATTTTTTATGATAATCTTTTATCTAATATTATTGGATCATATGTTTTTGGACCAAACTATTCAATCATATTCATAAGTTGTCAAACTAATTAAAATATGTCAAAAGAAGTATAAATTATATAATTTTACCAACACACATGTCCCAAGAAAATCATAACAAAACTTAAACGGAGTAGCGTGAGCGAATATTTAACTATAAGAATATTCATTATATAGTATTAAGATTAACATTGTCGGAAAAAGTAAAATATTGAGGGTAGAATCCTAGAAAAAGAAGTTTGAAATTAATTACTAAATCCTAAATAAGGTATTTTTGCAAAAATGTATTATTATTTGTAAATCAAGTGTTATCAAATCCTATTAAAATGTTGTTACCTAACATAATTTGAGGTTTAGTAATTTTAAACTTTTTTTATGAGATCCTCCGAAATATTAATATAATTGATCCATGATTGAATTAACTTGGGCATTGTTGGCAAAAAACTTGATTGGCGCATTGATTCCAGGTTTAGTTGTTGGATGATGGTCTAATTTATTGTGATTAAATTAAAATATTTTAATCTATGAAAATGTTGTTATCTAGCCCTTCTGTGATAGCTGTTTATCATTACACTTTTAGTTATTAATACTTTTATTATAGTTGTTAATGCATAGTTTTAAAAAAAGAAAAAAACAAAGATGAGGGTGGTTTGGTAATTGAACAAGTGAAATGTCTTGTATTGAGATTCCTTAAGACTTTAGATTAATTTGATAATTTTAAGTGACTTTTTGTATTTAATTTTCATGAGTGTGACCTTAATGCGATTTTCTCTATTAAGAAATGAAATTAATATGTTCAAATTTCCTCTATCACTCCGAACATGACCTTATAAAAGATGAACTCGGTCTTTAATGTAAAAACTAAATACTAATTTTTTAATATTAAAAAAATTATTTAAATTAGTTATTTATAATAAATGATTATTGTCTTTTTTAAAATATTTTTATTAATCATATGTAGTAGAATGAAAACTTTTTAACTTGAGTAATTAGGAAAAAACGAATAAATATAAATGACAAAGTAGATTAAAGTCTTATATTTATAATTAAATTGAATTTCCAACTATTTTTTATATAGTTGATCTTACTTGATCAATAGTTATGTCTAATCAAATATAAAAATATAATTAAAAAAATAATTACTTTGGCAAAAATAAAAATATTATTATCATCTTAAACAGATAAATAGAGACAAACTTTTTCTTTGGAAAACGATACATAGAAACAAATGTAAAGTTTTTTCTTTCTGCCTTCCTTCCATTTTTTGCAGATTTTCTTCTTAAATCTTTTTCACTTATTTAATCAATCATCTTTAGTCATTTCCCCCTTTCCTCCCATTCCATCTTATTTTTAAGACTCTGTTTGGTTGGAGGGTTGTTGAGGGGAGAGGAGGGGAAGGGATGAGATTAGTATGTTTAGTTGGGAAAAATAGATGGGAAGGGAAGAAAGAAATTTGTCTTTTAGTGCTCTCCTCCCTTCCTTTTGGTCCCTTTCAAATTTGGGATTTTTTAGATGGGAGAGAAATATAATGTCTAATATTGACTAAACTACCCATACTAACTTTTCTATATTCCAAGTTTGCCCCTCTTATTAGAAACCATTTTCTCACTTCTCTCTTTTAAGCTACTAATGATATTTGATAATATAATATTTCTATCACGATAGTAATTTTTTTCATAATATAATATGATAAGTATACATTAATAGAGGGTGATGTATTATAAATATAAAATATATACATATCATATATATATATATATTAATATTTACATGTCATAATGTGTGTGTATTATAATTATATATTATGTGTGTATTATAATCTCAGAAGGGTTGCACACATGCATATATATTAATATATACATATCATAACGTGCGTGTATTATAATTATAAAATTAATGATGTAACATCCCAAATTTTGGCTCATAGATACAAGTAATAGCACAAGGAAAGGATGATTACTAAGTCCAATGCAACGAAAGTCCCGGAAATCCCTTGGAAGAAAAAAGAGATTTTTCAAGGGCAAATGTACAAAACAATAGTGTTTAGGGACTAAAGAATGACAAACTAGAAACAACTAAGGGTCAGAGGTTATGCCAAAAACTTGCAAGAGATGGTTCCGAAGGTTAGGCCTAAAGAGGGACTAAATTGCAAAGAAAAGATTCCTAGGCCAAGTAGGGGCCTAATTGTAAATAATAAAAGTTCTGGTCGATCAATGTTCAAAGTTATCGAAAATAGCCCAAATGTTTCAGAAAAATTTCAAAAAAATGGGAATAGGATCCCAGAGCCGATATAAAGCTAGAAATGACAGAAATGCCCCTGAAGTCATTCCAGGGTTTTGAGCAATTTGAGATAGTAACTTAAATTGAATTATTTAAGCTATGAGACGGCCTCAAATAATCATGAAAAAACTGGGGAACAGTAGTTGAGGAATTTACAGAGATTGTAAAATTAATTCCGTCCCCAGAAACTGACGAGGTTAGCTTTAATTAAATTTAAAGTCTATTTATACCCTATCCGGGGAAAGTCAAAATAGATGTCTAGAGTTTGACTTTTGACCCGAGAAAAATTAGAGGAATTTCTCGTTATGAAAGGGAAAGAATGAAACCCAGAGACAGATTAACGGAGTTACGAGCCGATAGATAGAATTTAGAGAAGGCAACCCTGATTAAGTATTATTTAATAATATTTCTGGGAAAAGGAGAAAAAAAATATCTAAAGACTATCATGACGGCGCTAAGTCAGCATGCTGTGTCACCAAATGCAATCATGACACCTACGAGTCAGCATGCTAAGTTGCCAAATGCAATCATGACACCTACGAGTCATCATGGTGAGTCAGCAGAAGATATTTATGGACAGCATAAAAATCAGAACACAGTACGGGAATATTTTAGATAGTCCTTTGTCTACTCGTTATAGTGAAATCTCTACTGCGTGACTCAGTAAGGTTAAGTAGCCTGTTAGTAGAGCTAATTATTTTATCTATGCTCCTATAAGATGACGCTATATATATACTTAATTAAAATGAAAAAATGGTGCTAGAACATGTCCCAGTGGTACCTGGTCAGTCACGACTCAGAAAAGTACCCAATACGATTCAGAATGGCAAAATAAGTGGAGGAATGCCTAAGGGCTATATTTTACATGAATTTTATATTAATTTCCTTCCTATTTTAATGCCAAAATGATGAAGGAATATGAAAGTGACAAGTGTACGGTTATATGGGAAAAGAAGGTATTATGTGTACGGTTGGATGCAAGACACGTGTGCGGTTGGATTAAAGACATGTGGCTTGATGATGTAAGCATGATGTCATCAAGATGAGGTAAGCATGATGTCATAGGACACGTGTCATCACAAGATAAAAAGAGAAAATAGACGGTCCAGATCAAGCCACATATTTTTAAGATCAACGGCCGAGATTCGGTCTTGTTTTCTATAAATACCCCTCCCCTCCCTCTCATTTCGTCCAAGCATAAGGAATCTATGGGGAAGCTCTTGCAAAATGGCTTCTAGAGAGAGAAAGAAGAGGGAGAATGAAAGGCCAAGTGATCCCAAGCCAGATCAAGCTCTAAAACAAGGTATGTGTGCCATTTTTGATGTAGTTTCTACCTCCCTTGTTATTTTTGAGTTGGTGGTTGGTTTAATTGGATTTTTGATGATTAAAATCCTATGAGGAGATGCTGCACGAAATTTATTGGAATAGGAGAAGATGATATGGATCTTAAAAGCATGTTTAAAGTCTTGGAAACAACAAGAATCAAGTGATTCTGTGTTGATTTTGCAAGAAATCCAACTTTCCCTTAGTTTGTGATTCTGTTCGACCTTGATTGTTCTAAATAGTTAGGATTAGATTTTGATTGTTTTGAGCTTGGAAATGAATTCTACATACAAAATTATGTGGGGATAGTATGTGAAAATAATTTTAGGAAAGTTGGAATTGAAACTCAAGAGTTAGAGTTCAAGTATGTTCAAGAAAGAATCAAGTAGAGATAAGTTGATAACTTGATTCTAATAATCATTTTGCATCATGTATTGATGTGTTTAAGACCTTAGAACATCCAAGACGATGTTTAATGGTGTTGACCGAAAACCCATAGGGTTGGAAAGACAAGGAAATCAAAGGAAAAGCAAGAGGAAAGCTATGTTACAAGGTAGTGAACTTACCTATATTGTGTGCTTGATATGTATGCTTGCATGATGTGGTTGTGTTGCCATGATGTGACTAAGCTATGATGAAATGTTTGCAAAGTTATGTTTGCAAGTTTATGTTATGCTTTGCTTTAGCAATATATTATGAAAACATGAAATGTTTTAGCTTACTTTCCATGGCATTCATATGTTAATGTTATAACATGTCATGCATGTGCATTATGTCTTGCATGCTTATGGGTGGTGTTTGCTAGTGAGATTCTCTTGAATCTCACCCCTCCTTAACCAACCATTTAAGTCAATCAATGGTGGGCAATAATGGCACGAGAGGCAAGCAGAAGAAAGTGGAGAATTATTGACGTTAATGAATGATGTTATTATTCAATATGTAATTCTCCTATTATGTAATTTATGTTATGGATGTCAAAGATGCTATGTATTTAATTACAATGTTTATGGGAGGAATAGAAATGTATGAGGATGATTAGGAAAGCATAAACCCAATTTATGTGTGCCAAAGAAATAGAAAGAATTAAAGTAAACAGAGGTTAAGGGATAAAACGTAGGTCATGGAGTAGTAAGTTTGTAGCTCCAGTTTGACCTATCAAATGAATGAGTTAAGCCACAAAATTTGACAGATTCATAGTACACATCCCAAGCTTTAAAACGAGAGATAGATCGCCTCAATTGGATGTGTACACAAAGAGATACGATTTTTATGGAATTAGTTATGAATTTTTGAAATTGGGCCTATAATCTAGAATTGGAGCAGTGAATAATAACCTGAATAATTATGTTGAAATTTTAAATCTACGAGCTTGTGTCATATAACCTGCTTGAACCATAGCACTTACTAATGCATACTTTGAGGGGTTAAAGATAGGATGTTTCAAATGATGCAGAATGTTAAACTTTTTATCATATTTCCTAATTTTTTTTAGTTTTATCATAATTTTTTTATCACATGTAATCGAGGTGATTGATTTTTTTGAAATTAATAAATTAAGAAATAATAATTTTGATATGAATATTGTAATAAAAGAATAAAGTAGTCTAAATATAGAGATAAGGGCATATTTGTCAATTTATAATTATCTTACCCCCTCCTCTTATAAACTAAACAAGAAATCTTCGCTCCCCTCCCCTCCAACCAAACAAAACCCATAACCTCTCCTCCCCTCTTCTTCCCTTCTTTTAATTAATCTCCCCTTCCCTCCCCTCTGCTGAACCAAACAAAGCCTAAGACTTCTTCAAGTTGACTGTATTTTAGCCCATTGATTAAGTTTACCATTTATTTACTATTTATTGATCTTGATCAGAGCAAGGACGGGTTTTCTTTTCTTTTCTTTTCTTTTTTGGCCAAGAAAAAGGATAGGTTCTAAGTTTTACCCAATTACTCGGATTATTCATGAGATTTCTAATAGGACCAACTGATCCATTGTTAGTTGGTTGATAACATTTTAAAATTGTATAAAGACGAAATGTAGTAATCAAGACTGAATTAAAATTTTAAAATTCAAAAGTTATTTTTTTTTTCAATTTAACCAACGACTAGATTTAAGACTTATTTTTTTTTTTAAAAAATACTAATACTCCGAGAAACATGCACTATTGCACTGCGATTCTGCGAAGCCCCAACTCGTCCAAAAAGTCCAATCAGAACAATACGATTACAAAAAAACGGAAACCTCTGTTTGGATGAGAAGAAAAGTTGAGAGGAAAAAAAATGAAAAGAGAAAAAATAAAGAGAAGAGAAAATTGAAAGAAAAAATTATCATCTCTTATATTTAGATGGACAAGAAAAAACAAAAAGAAAAAATAAATAAATATATGAATAATTAAAATACCTTTTTTGTTATAGCAAAATATATCTTCATTAAAATCAAATTAAATATCATAATGAAAAACCATATTTACATTAACATAATCATATAATTTAAAATCAAATTATTTGATAAAGATATATTTTCATGTTATTATATTTTAATATCAAATAATATTGTAAAAAAAGAAAAAAAATAACATTTCTTGTAATATAATGCCAAAAAAACCAAAACAACAACTCTCCTTATTTTTCCTTTCAGTTCATTTTAGAAGGATTTTTGTAATTTTAGTCATTTGATTTTTTAATCAAGCAAACACAAAAGAAAGACTTGATAATAATAAATAAAGTGAAAAGATTAAAAAAATAGGTATTATTTTTTTGAAAAACATATATAAGAGTAGAGAGGAAAAATATGTTTTCTTCTCATTTTCTCTCCATATATAGAAAGAAAAGTAGGGAGGAAAATAGGCTGTGGAATCCACTTTATTTTCTTCATAATTTTTCTTTTCTCATCCAAACAGAAAAAAAACTATTTCTCATACTATTTTTCTTCTTAGTTTTTTTTTTCCTTCCTCATTTTCTTTCTATCTAAACATAACAGAAAAGATTCCTTTTGTTTTGATTGCTGATTGTCTAGTAAATTCCGTAGGAATCCAAGCACTTTTTTTTTTTAATCTTTGCTTTCCAGAATACACGACGAGAAGATAATAGGGAAAATTTCAGTGAAGGACCGCAGAAGACAATTTATATCAGTCAAGGACCAAAACTTTCTGAAATCTTACTGCAGGACCAAGGGACTTTGAAATTAAAATTTAGAGTGAGATTACAATAATACCCCTCCCTTTTTATTTTATTAAAAAATAAATATTTACCGGAGTTACTGTTCCGGCCACCGTAGGTCGGAGGTCCGGCCACTGGCGCTCAGGTGGTCGCCGGCGGGAGTCCGGCCACCGGTGGCCGGAACAGTAGCTCCGGCCGGACCTCCAGTGGCCGGAGTTTTTTTTGTTTAAAACAAAGTAGCCAAGGGAGGGTTTGAACCCATGACCCCTTGGCACACCAAAAGGATTATAACCACCAAGCCAAGCAACCTATCCAATCGTAAGATGCAAATAAAACTATATATAACAAAACAAACGCAACTGTCTAAATATAAGTGAACAAGTGAAATTTGACGGTTCACAAATGGAATTCCGCAATTTACAACAAAAATTAGGCAATTTACAAATAACATAATAGAAGTCATAACCCCAAATGCAAGTGTCTAAGTGCAAATAAACAAGTGAAATTTGAAGATTTACAATAAAAGTTTATGGATTTACAACCCAAATTTGGCAAACACAAGAGAATTCACAACCCAAAATGTAAGTGTTTGAGTGTAAGTGAACAAGTGAAATTCGACGATTTACAAGTAGAATTCAGCAATTTACAACAAAAATTAGGAAATTTACAAATAACATAATAGAAGTCATAATTCCAAATGCAAGTGTTTAAGTGCAAATGAGTAAGTGAAATTTAAAGATTTACAATAAAAGTTTATAGATTTGCAAGTGAAATTCGACAATTTACAACAAAAATTAAAAAATTTACAAATAACATAATGGAACTCACAATCCCAAATACAAGTGTTTAAGTATAAATGAGCAAATGAAATTTGAAGATTTACAGCAAAAGTTTATAGATTTACAAGTGAAATTCGACAATTTCACTTGCTTATTTGCACTTAAACACTTGCATTTGGGGTTATGACTTCTATTGTGTTATTTGTAAATTGCCTAATTTTTGTTGTAAATTGCGGAATTCCACTTGTAAATCGTCAAATTTCACTTGTTCACTTACACTCAAACATTTACATTTTGGGTTGTAAATTCTCTTGCGTTTGCCAAATTTGGGTTGTAAATCCATAAACTTTTGTTGTAAATCTTCAAATTTTACTTACTCATTTGCACTTAAACACTTGCATTTGAGGTTATGACTTCTATTATGTTATTTGTAAATTGTCTAATTTTTATTGTAAATTGCTGAATTCACTTGTAAATCGTCGAATTTCACTTATTCACTTACACTCAAATACTTACATTTTGGGTTGTGAATTCTCTTGTGTTTATCAAATTTGGGTTGTAAATCTATAAACTTTTGTTGTAAATCTTCAAATTTCACTTGCTCATTTGCAGTTAAACACTTGCATTTGGGATTATGACTTCTATTGTGTTATTTGTAAATTGCCTAATTTTTATTGTAAATTGCGGAATTACACTTGTAAATCGTCGAATTTCACTTGTTCATTTACACTCAAATACTTACATTTTGGGTTGTAAATTCTCTTGCGTTTGCCAAATTTGGGTTGTAAATCCATAAACTTTTATTGTAAATCTTCAAATTTCACTTGCTCATTTGCACTTAGACACTTGCATTTGGGGTTATGACTTCTATTATGTTATTTGTAAATTGCCTAATTTTTGTTGTAAATTGCGGAATTCCACTTGTGAACCATCAAATTTCACTTGTTCACTTATATTTGGACAATTGTGTTTGTTTTGTTATATATAATTTTATTTGCATCTTATGATTGAATGGGTTGCTTAGCTTGGTGGTTACAAGCCTTTTGGTGTGCCAAGGGGTCATGAGTTCATTCCGGCCACCGGTGGCCGGACTCTCGCCAGCGACCACCGCTCCGACTTGCGGTGGCCGGAACAGTAACTCCGGTAAATATTTATTTTTCAATAAAATAAAAAGTGAGGGGTATTATTGTAATCTCATTCTAAATTTTAATTTTAATTTGGTCCCTTAATCCTACAGTGAGATTTCAGAAAGTTTTAGTCTTTGACTGATATAAATTGTCTTCTGTAGTCCTTTATTGAAATTTTTCCAAGATAATATTTCAAAGGCGCCTTCCACCCAGGAAGGGAGGGGAGGAAGAAAAAAACCATTCAAAAGACTTTATTGACAATCAAGCTGGACCATGCTTCCTTCTAGAAGTCGTCTCCACTAGCAAGATCCTCCTCGACTTTCTCTGCGGCTTCGTCTGCAGCATGATCCTCCAAAGCATCAAATCCTTCTGCAAGTGCGAGTCCACCCAAAGCTCCAGCCACTGCGCCCACAGCCAATCCCGTCCCCATCCCACCAAACTTGCTCTTCTTCTCCTCCCGTACATACGCCGGCTGACTCCCCTGATCATAACTGTAATTCGGCTGTCCGTAGGCCATTGGGGGCTGCGACGGCGCATTGTATCCGCTGTATGGGTACCCAGCCGGTGGCGGCGCTGAATAGTATGGATCTTGCGGCGGTGCTCCGTAGTAATCACGCGATCCCGACGACGGTGGTACTCCGTAAGGGGGAGTGTAATACAAACCAGGCGCAGGGTAGCCTATTTCTCTGATCGAAACTCCCACGTCTACCTTACCTTGTGGCCTTCCCGACGGTCGCTTGAGGGTCAAGCTACGGGTGGCGCGATCGCCGATTCCGACCTCTTGAAGAACCTCGTCGAGCTTAAGCTTAGCCGAGCCAATGAGCGGCTTGGTGTCCTCCTCGGAGCCGGCGTGGACGACGTCGATGTAGAGAGTGAGGTCCTCAATGGGACCAGAAGGCAAAGGGATGCGGAGGGTTTCATCCCAATAGGCGTCGGTATCGCCAGATTCGTCGACCTTCGTGGAGCACTTGTTCTTGGGGTCAACCCAAACGACGGCGTACGGGCGATTGGGGCCGTGACGCCAGTTCACGTTCTTCAGGTTTTTGGCAGATTCGATCTTAACTTCTACCTCGTAGCGAGAACCCATCGATGTGGTTGGAGAAGAAGAAGTGTTTAATCACCAAGGAGTTAGGATGTGAAAAACCAGTCGGGTGATTCGGGATTTTATGGGCGAGTCATGAGTGATGAAGGTGAACGGCGGCATTGTTTGGCCCTGGTTTATTAAGATAATTACAGGATTAGGAATATTTCCTTGGTAACGGACCTAAACTCTTGAAGGTACCCAAAATTAAAGTTATATTTGGACTTCCATTCAAAATAGATTTTTAAATAAATTTACGTAAGTCGAGGTAAAATGCTTCTTACATATTTATCTTGTATTCTGTAAATTATATTTAAAAAATATTTATAAGCCAATCCAAACAAGTCTTAAAAAAGACTGAAGAAGGCCGTAAATCAAACCAATTTTAATTAAGTTGGATGAAAAAAACCAATTTTAATTAAAATATAGGATATTGTTTCTGATGTGGATGTAAACATGAAAAATAATTTAATTTAATTAAAATGTGTAGAAACATGGTCAAAAATTAAAATGTGCAGAAATATTTATATAACCCTAAAAAGAATAAATTTAAGTAGAAAATGAAATGTATTACTCCTCTGCTTCTTAATATAAAACTCATTTAATTAATTTGATTAAATTAACGAAATTAGATAAGTTAGTTAATTATAAGAAAAGTGACAAATTTTTTCTAAAACACCATAATCATCTTTCTTAATACCCATTCTCTCTTTTCTACTTGATTATGGTTGAGAAATAATTTAAAGAAAATTGATAAATATGAGAAATAGGTCTTATATTTAAAACTAAAATTAACTCAAGAATTGAGTTATATATTAAGGACCAAAGGAGTACTTTATGAGTAAGTTGAATATTTCTAAAATATAATTCACTGCTATTTTTATTTGGCTAAAAGTAAAACAACGTTATTTCATACTTAACAAAAAAAAAACTTAAATTCAGTTTAATCAATCTGTTTAAATCAGACTAGTCAGATGACTGCTTGGTAGGTTTACAACTAACTGCCAACCATGGTGGCTTGACTGCTTGATATGTTTACAACTAACTGCCAACCCTGGTGGCTTTTAATCCTACGGCATGTTTTTCCCATCCTATTTTCTTTTTGACCTTTTTCTTCAATACCCTTTTGTTGTCTAATCTTCCAAAACCATGCACCCTAATTATCAGTCTTTTTTGTTTTTCATTTTCCCGTAAAATCCCCTATTTTAATTTATCATCGTTAAAATTAAGCGGAAGGATTTTGTCTATTAATTTAAAAAAAAAAAACAGAATTAAGCGGAGGGATTGTAAGTAAGGTAGGCAGTAGGCTGAAAGGGGGAAGTATCATCCAGGGAAGGGAATAAACCAGGAAAGCTGCGGCTTAAGTGATTGTTTATCGCCCTGGGCAGATCTAGAGTCCTTTCTTATTTTTATTTTTTTTTAAAGAGGTGTTTATAATAGTGTTTATTATTTATAGCAAGAAAATTTGGATACACTCTCCAATCTAGAGTCCTTTCTTATTTTTATTTTTTTTAAAGAGGTGTTTATAATAGTGTTTATTATTTATAGCAAGAAAATTTGGATACACTCTCCATTCCCTCTCATTTCATGAAAATCTTAATTTAATATCTTTATTATAGAAATAAATATACAACAATTGATTTTTTAAGTCTTGCTCTATTGCCAAAAGTTTGTCAAAAAATTTTATACTGTAGTATGTACACTTACTGGTTTTTTTTATACACTAGAAAGTATTACATATAGACTTTGTAAATCATATTGAATTAGATTACAGTTTAATCAACTTTAAAATTTTTATTTAGCAATTATGTAGAAAATTAATATAACTCAGAGTATCCTAAAGCCACTTTGTAGTTGAAACTAATCTCAATCGGTTGTAAGCATTAAGGTTGAAGTCCTCATAATAAATACGTTTCTCAAAATTTGAATTTATATTGAGGTGAAACCGCTTTCTATCTAAACTAATAGCTTGTTTTTAGGAACTTCTTTTTGGGTAAAAAAAATTAATAGCATATAGTAGCCTTTTAGGGGACCTTTTTTTTTTTTTTTTGCGGAAAAGTGGATTTAATTAAAACCAGATCTTCTCTAGATTTGCTGAATCTAAATTTAAGAAAAAAAGATGAAAATTAAAGCTCTGTCAAATTTAATTGCATATTACTCGTAGACGTATGGTGGTGGAGAAGTAGATTTAGAAATTAAAACCTGATCTTCTATATAGATTTGCTGAATCGTTTTTTTCCCCCAACATATAAATTTGCCGAATCTAAACGCAATAAACAATTAAATTTAAACCAACACATAATATAAACAAAGGACAATATTTAGATCAAGTTTTTTTATATTCATTATGTCAATTTCTCTAATTACACATGATTATGTGTACTATTTTTAAAATATTAATATTTAATAACATTTAATTATAAACTCATATAAAATAAATTAGAACACATGTCATGTGTGACTGAAGAACTTAGCATCATAGATATAAAAAATTTGACATAAATATTTTCCTAAAACAAAATAGTATAATTTAATTAAATATTTATTGCAAAATTTACAATATATTAACTTAATAATTAACACTGGCAAAAAAGAACTTAATAATTAACTTTGAGTGCAATGGTGTTAATTGTATACAGTAAAATTGGAATATTTTATAAATTATGAGCAATATTATTAAATTAAGTTTTTGTTGGCAAGAATAAATCAATAATCTAGAATAAATCGAAACAGTGTGAAAATTTGAGATGGAATAAATAAATAATCTAGAATAAATGTGCAACTAATTTACTAGCTACTATTCTATGCTCCAGGGAACGTGGAACTAGTAGGTCCCGTTCGTGCCAAGAAAAGAATGAGGGATTGCTGAATCTGAATGTAATAAACAATTAAATTTCAGCCAACACATAATATAAAATAACGAGATCAAATTTTTTTTTATTCGTTACGTCAATTTTTCCCGTGATCATGTGTACTGTTTTTAAAATATTAACATTAAATAGCATTTAATTATAAACCCACTTAAAATAAATTAGAATGTATAGCAATGTGTGACTGAAGAACTTAATATCATATATATAAAACTTTTTGACATAAGTGTTTTCCTAAAACAAAATATTATAATTTACTTGAATATTTATTGCAAAATTTATAATATATTAACTTAATAATTAACACTGGCAAAAGAGAACTTAATAATTAACTTTAAGCGTAATAGTGTTAATTCTATACAGTAAAATTGGAATATTTTATAAATTATGAGCAATATTATTAATTTAATTTTTTGTGGCAAGAATAAATAAATAATGTAGAATAAATCGAAACAGTGTGAAAATTTAAGATGGAATTAGTAAATGGCCTAGAATAAATTTGCATTTAATTTAGGAAAAATGACAGTAAAATACCATGTGAATTTCAAAAAGACAAATAAGACACCTGAATAAGCAAAATGACAAAGAAGGCATCAGGTACCAATCTGGAATTTTGATTTTTGACTTAAAGATTGAATTGCCTTTATTATGTTTGAAAACTGAGGAGATAGAGAAAGGTAGAAACCGCCTCCTCCCGGCGAAAGCAACCCCCCCACTCGACGAAAGAGAAACTGCCCCTACTTGGCGAAATCAATCCACCTACTCGGTGAAACTAATCCCTCCCCTCAGCGAAACCGAATCCCCGTACTCCATGAAACCAATCCCTCCACTCAACGAAACCGAACCCCCTACTTGACAAAACTAAATCCAAGCTCCTCCAGTCACCGAAAAAGGTTCTCTGATTTGCAAGGGGATTTGTATGTAAGGGGATTTGCAAACTATTTTCAGGAAATATAAAGCTGCCTGATTTTCAAGTATTGTTAAATCATTTGCCCAGAATGTTACTACACGTATAATAAGATGTATAACTCCCGAAGTGAATTTGACCATTTCTTCGAGGGGTTTGACAACCTGTTTTGAGAGGCAGGGCACCTTTTCTCTACAAAAATATAATTCCATGCTAAATTTGACAAAACACATAGTGGGATTTACAACTTTCACAGTGAGTGTTACTACATTTTCAATGGGATTTGTAACCTTTTGTGAGGGGTTAGTCAATGTTTCTATCAAAAACAAAATAATTCCACGCTGAATTTTACAAAACACATAATGGGAATAACAACTTTCACAGTGAGATTTACTACTTCTTCAATGGGTTTTGTAACCTTTTGTGAGGGGGTGGGCAACTTTTCTGTCAAAAACAAAATAATTCCACGCTGAATTTTACAAAACACATAGTGGGAATAACAACTTTCACGGTGAGATTTACTACTTTTTCAATGGGTTTTGCAACCTTTTGTGAAGGGCTGGGCAACATTTTTGTCAAAAACAAAACAGTTCCACATTGAATTTTACAAAATACATATTGGGAATAACAACTTTCACAATGATATTTACTACTTCTTCAATGGGCTTTACAACCTTTTGTGAGGGGCGGGGTAAATTCTCTATAAAAAACAATACAATTTCACGCTAAATTTTACAAAACACATAGTGGTATTTACAACTTTCATAGTGAGAGTTACTACTTTGTGTAATGTAATGCACCATTCACGAAACAATATTTGCCAAAAACCAGCAGCCATATAACAGCAGATACATTACATATATTCAAATGACTACACCTGAAGTACAGCAAAGTAAACATTGAACCATTAACTTTCGTACTAACTACATGTGTAATGGAATGTACCATTCACGTAACAGTATTTACCAAAAGCCAGTAGCCATATGACAGCAGATACATTACATATATTCAAATGACTGCACTCTACTCTTGCAATGGTTACCAATTTCACCGATAGCACTTTACTCCTGCAACGGCGGCAATGTGATTTCGGAGAACCTTTTTCGGTGTCTGGAGGAGCTTGGATTTAGTTTCGCCGAGTGGGAGGATTGGTTTCTCCGAATAGGGGGATTCGGTTTCACTAGCTGGGTGGAGGGATTGGTTTCGCCGAGTGGAGGGATTCGGTTTCGCCAAGTGGGGGGATTGCTTTCATCGGGAGGAGGTGATTTCTCCCTTTCTCCATCTTCTCAGTTTTCAAACATAATAAGGGCAATTCGGTCATTAGGCCAAAACTCAAAATTCCAGATTGGTACCCAATGCCTTATTTGTCATTTTGCTTATTCAGGTGCCTTATTTGTTTTTTTTGAAATTCACATGGTATTTTACTGTCATTTTTCCTTTAATTTACTAGCTACCATTCTATGCTCAAGGGAGCGTGGGACACGTAGGGCGTGTTTATGCCAAATGAAAGAATGAGGGATTGGGCTTAGGGAAAATTTTGTTTAAGGACCACAGTACAGAATTAATTTTAAAGAGCCCTTAAAACTTTTTGAAACTTCACTGTAGGACCAAGAGGGCAAACTGATATTAATTTCACAAAGAAAATGACGCTATTGCCCCTCATAATACTTATCACAGAGTGACATGTAAATAGACTAATTTTAGTTGTAAATAAAGGTATGTATGTTGCAAATTGACTAGTCCCATTTGCAAATGGGCTCTCTCACACTTATTCACTCACAGACACCTTCAGGTGAAGGAGGTGACATGTAAACAGACTAATTCTAATTGTAAATAAATGTATGTATGTTGCAAATTGACTAGTCCCATTTGCAAATGGGCTCTCCCACACTTGTTCACTCATGGAGACCTTCTTCAGGTGAAGGAAGTGACATGTAAATGGACTAATTCCAGTTGTAAATAAATGTATGCATATTGCAAATTGTCTAGTCCCACTAGCAAATGGGCTGTCCCACACTTGTTCATTGAGACACATTCTTCAGGTGAAGGAGGTGACATATAAATGGACTAATTTCAGTTATAAATATATGTATGTATGTTGCAAATTGTCGAGTCTCACTTGCAAATGGACTCTCCCACGCTTTCACATGAGGGGCAATAGGGTCATTTTCTTTATGAAATTAATATCAGTTTGCCCTTTTGGTCCTGCAGTGAAATTTCAGAAATTTTTGGGGGCTTTTTTAAATTAATTCTGCACTGCGGTCTTTAAACGAAAATTTCCCTTGGGCTTAAATAATGTCACTATACACAGCCCTACATTGACGCGGAATGGACGCAGAGGGTACACGGCCGTCCTTATCTAATATCTTGATTCCTAGAAATGGCCATATTTGAACAATAAGAAACTAGGATTGGAGTGCAATATGCCATTCCAAATTTACCATTCTTCACCCCTAATTATACTTTCTTCCTTTACGTTGCCTTTGAAATTTAGCATAATTATCAATCACCTCATACTAAATATAAGATCCCGTATTCATAATTTTTTTAAAAAATTATTTAATTTAGTTATTTGCATCTAATATGTAGAGAATTTACGATACTTTTCAAAATATCCACTAAAATTTAATGAATATTAAAATTTAAGTGCAGAAATAAAATATTTCAATAGAGGCGATATTATAAGAAGAAAATTTAATA
>NW_021632462.1:0-30229 GCF_004799145.2 Neltuma alba | reverse complement strand
AGATAGTCAAACCGTCCAAGAAAGATTGGAGCCTAAAATTAGAGGAAGGACTGTGGTCCTATAGAACTGCCTATAAGTCACCAATTGGAATGTCTCCATATCGCTTAGTCTTTGGCAAAGCATGCCACCTCCCAGTAGAATTGGAGTATAAAGCATATTGGCAGTCAAACAATGTAACATGGACTTGGAATCTTCTGGGATGGAGAGAAGTTGCAACTGCAAGAATTAGAAGAGTTGAGATTGGAGGCTTATGAGAGCTCTCGAATTTACAAGGAGAAGACAAAATTTGTCCATGATAAGGGTCTCCTATGGAAGAATTTCAAGGTGGGAGATAAGGTACTGATGTTTAAGGCCAGATTCACGTTTAAGCAAGGAAAGTTCAATACCCGTTGGGATGGGCCGTACACAGTCACAAAGGTGCATAACTTTGGAATGGTGGAGCTTCTTAATGAGGAAACTGGAGCAAAGCATAAAGTTAATGGCCATCAATTGAAGCTCTACCATGAGAACCAAAAGCCTCCTTAGCTCCCTGGTCGTTTCTTTCCTTCACTCATTTACATGCTGTTGCTTAATTATTGATCTTGCTATGTTTGATGCATTGTATGTTGAATGAGTGTAGGGGAGAAACCCTTTTCAGTAGGAAAGTAGTGTAGTTATTGTTTTAATTCAATAAGACCCCTGGAAGTTTTGATCTCTATCCTATCTTGTTTTATGCTTGATGATTTGGTGCTTGAAATGAATTATATGATTCAAATTGATTGAGAAAGTTTGTCTGTGGTATACTGCTTAATCAGGGACTTGTTGAACACCTTCTGATCTCTTTTGATGCACTTTAAAGTTTTTGAAGCATCCAGCTTTATTTGTTGTTTGGTGTTGTGTTTCTCTTATGTTTAAGTGTTTTCTGTACTGTTCTGTGCCCTCTGTGACACTTTGCCGTGGCAAACTCTAGCCTTTGCCGCGATGAAGTGGTTCTTTTCTCTTGTGTTGCCTCTCGGTGATGTTTCGCCGCGGCGAAAGTCGCCAATTTCTGTGTGTTCCTCTCGGGATAGTTTCGCCATGGCAAACTTACACTTCGTCGCAGCGAAATGTCCTTCTCCCCTTTTGTTTTTCGTCTCAGGCATGGTTCGCCGCGGGGAACCCGCCGTTACTGCGCTAGACATTTCTTTTTCCCTGATTTCGCGTGATTTTCCCATTTTGCCCCCATTCTTGAGTCACCCACCCTTCTCTCCTGAGCCCTTTTTGGTCTTTCCCCTCTCCCATCCCATTAAGACTCTTTAACCCTATTCATCTCTACCTAAAACCGTCGGCCCCTCTCATTCTTCTCCTGCTCAATTTCTTCGACTCCTCCCTTTCATTAACCGCAATCGGCGTTCCCTCTCCCTTCCATCTCCATACCCATAAGCCCCTCCCTCTCCTTATGTAACATCCCAATTTTTGGGCTTAGAAGTATCAGAAATAGCCTAAATGAGATAGACTACCAAACCCCTTTTTAGTAGAGGTCCTAAAGATGAGAAAGGAAGTTAAAGCAGTTTCAGGGACTAAATTGCAAAGTGAATGTTTTAAGGGGCTAAAGGGTAATCAAAGTTAGAGGCTCCAGTAAAGTCTCAAAGGCCCAGAAAGAGAAAAGAGGCTAGATACAGACCAAAGGTTAAGTTAGAAGCCTCAAAGAGATGGTTTTATGAGGTTGAGCCTAAGTAGGGGTAAAACCGTAAATTCATAAAGTTACGGTCATCAGGGGTAAAAATGAAAAGTACTTAGAAAATTCTAAGAAAATCCCAGAAAATGGAAAATAATATTCTAAGGCTCTTTTGTGAAGAGAGATGACGAAAATACCCCTGAGGTAACTGAAAAGGAATTTATAAGTTTATGGCTCAATTTGAGATATAGAGGTAGATTTAATTGTTTGAGTCATAAGGAAACCTCAGAAAATTATGATAAAATAGGGATGTATGATCTAAGAGATTGTAGAAAATTATAAAATTAGTTTCATCCCCAGAAGACCAGCAAAATGGCTTTAAGAATACTTAAAAGCCAGTTGTGCCGAAAAAGGGCATTTCAAAGAATGATTTTTAAGTGGGGCTACAGGCTGAGTTATGACCTGAGAAAATTCACAGATTTTCTCTAGAATATGAGGAATTTTATGATATTTTTAGATGAATTTTTGGAGTTCTGGATTGAATAAAATGCTCCAGTCAAATATTAAATAATTTTGTCCCCTAAATAGGAGACAAAACCAAAGAAAATATCTAAGAGCCATCATGACGATCCTGAGTCAGCGTGCTGAGTCATCAAGCGTAATCATGACACTTACGAGTCATCATGCTGAGTCACCAGAAGATATTTATGGACAACATAAAAATCAGAACGCAGTACGGGAATATTTTAGACAGTCTTTTGTCTACTCGTTATAGTGAAATCTCTACTGCATGACTCAGTAAGGTTAAGTAGCCTGTCAATGGAGCTAATTATTTTCATCTATGCTCCTCTGAGATGGTGCCATATATGTACCTTTTATTGGCAAGAATTTTAAGAAGAAGTTGTCCCGATGGTACAAGGTAAGTAGGACCCGAAAAATATCTGTTATGGTGCAAGATTGGCTTGATAGGTGGAGAAATAATTAAGAAAATATTTTTGCACGAATTTTTCATTTATTTTCTCCCTATTTTAATGCCGTAAATGATGAAAGGACATGAAAGTGACAAGTGTACGGTTAGATGAGAAAAAGAAAATATTACGTGTACGGCTAGATGGGAGACACATGTACGGTCGGATCAAGACACATGTGCGGTTGGATTAAAGACATGTGGCTTGATGATGTAAGCATGATGTCATCATGATGAGGCAAGCATGATGTCATAGGACACTTGTCACCGTAAGATCAAAAGAGAAAATGGACGGTCCAGATCGAGCCACGTATTTTTAAGATCAACGGTCCAGATTCAGTCTGTTTTTCTATAAATACCCCCTCCTCTCCCTACCATTTCATTCAAGCATAAGGAATCCATGGGGAAGCTCTTGCAAAATAGTTTCTAGAGAGAGAAAGAAGAGGGAGAAAGAAAGGCCAAGTGGTTCCAAGCCAGATCAAACTCTAAAACAAGGTATGTGATGGTTATAGCACCTGATTTTATGCCTATTTCGGATTAGTTACTGTGCGTATCTGATTCTGAAATTTTTCATGCTTAAAGAACACTTTGTGAGCTTTAAATCCATGGGTAGAACACTTTATTTGGATATGTGTACGATTTATGGTGATTTTTCAAAGTTAGGGTTTGAAATCTAGAAACAGTGTTGAACTTTTGGAAGAATTTCAATTTCCGTACAATTCCGGTGCTGTTCGACATAGAATTGGTTCCTAAAACTAATTTTCATGTAAATTTAACTTATGGAGCTTTCAGTGAGACTTGGAACCATTCAATTTGGATTTTTCTAGAATTAATTATGAATTTTTAAAGTTGAATAAAAATTCTGGAAATTCTGCGTGAACGGTACCCGCGAAGCAAAATTTTTAGATTTGGTATTCTTGAACCTAAGGCCATGTAAAGTGGTCCTAATTGACAAGAAATAGATCCTAAGGATGGGAAACGATAAGATTTATATTATAAAAGTTAGAAAGAAAACCCTAAGGCTAAGAGAAAGGGTTGAGGTTCAAGAAAGCTAGTCTTGAACTTTATGCAATCTAATAGTCCTAATAGATTGTGTGATCATTATGGTTATGTTTAGGACCTTTGGGACATCCAAGAGGAAGTTTGGTGATGTTGACTGAATGCCCACATGGTTGGAAAGTCAAGGGAGTCAAAGGAAAAGCAAGGGGAAAGCGATGTTACAAGGTAGTGAACTTACCTATACTGTGTGCTTGATATGTATGCTTGCATGATGTGATTGTGTTGCCATGATGTGACTAAGCTATGATAAAATGTTTGCAAAGTTATTTTTACAAGTTTATGTTATGTTTTGCCTTGGCAATATGTTATGGAAGCATGAAATGCTTTAGCTTACTTTTCATGGCATTCATGTGTTAATGTTATAACATGTCATGCATGTGCATTATGTCTTGCATGCTTATGGGTAGTGTTTGCTACTGAGATTCTCCCGAATCTCACCCCTCCCTAACCAACCATTTAGGTCAATCAATGATGGGCAATAATGGCATGAGAAGCAAGGAGAAGTAAGCGCAAAATTATTCTTGTTAATGGATGAGAGTGTTGATAAATGTATAATTCTACTATTTTGTGAACTATGTTAGGGATGCCAATGATGCCATGTATTTAATTATAATATTTATGGCATGAATGAAAGTGTATGAGCATGAACGGGAAAGAGTAAGGCCATGTTATGTATGCCAAAGAAATAAAAAGAATTAAAGAGATGTTAAGGGATAAAACGTAAGTCCTGGAGCAGTGAGTTTGTAGCTCCAGTTTGACCTATCAAACGAGTGAGTTAGGTCATAATATTTGGTAAGCAAAGAGATCTGATGTTTCTATTTAAAATGAGGGGTAGTTTGCCCGATTCTGATAACCGTGCAGAAAGTTATGCCTTTCCAAAGTTAGGCAAAAATACAGTAAATCCAAAATGACCAAATGAACAGTAACTTTGTCAAAGGAAATTGAACTCGAATTTCAAGGCAATCAGTTCAGAAACTATTTTTCCTCAAAATTTTATCCAAAGAGCTTTCCTTAGAACTTGGAATCACTCAATTTCAATTTTTCTACAAGTAGTTATGAATTTTCAAAGTTTGTCACATTTTAAGGTGACAATGAATAGTAACCCGTAAATGAAAATTTTCAAACTTGATTTTTCATCAATTGTAGCCTTCAAAAGTGATTCCAAATGCTTCCGCAAGGAAAGTTAATTGATTTAAACATTAGGTGTTACACCTTATCCCTCTCGCACGCCTTCTCCCTTTCTTCTCTTCTCCTTTTTCTCTTTCAATTTTCAGTTCTCTCTCTCTCTTTCCTTCAGCCGTGCGCCCCTGTTCTCTCCCTCTCTCGGTATGTTTTTCTTCTTTTCTTTGTTCTTTCCTTTAGTTTATTTTTGATTAGTTGTTTTTAGCTTGTTTGTTCTGGTATTGTGTTGTTGGGTTGGGTTATTTTGTTGTTGGATTGTAGTTACATAGCCTGTAGGTTATCTAATGATTCATAGTACATTGTGTTTTTCTTTAATCTCTTTACTTAATTTTGAAAATTTTTGGTCCTCTAAAAACCTATGAATCATTATATAACCTTTTGCTACTGTCTAGGTTGTAATTTTGGTTTTTTCTGGGTTGTTTAGGTTGTGGTTGTTTGTTCTGTGTTTAGTGTTTCTGTTATGTGTTGTTACAGGAAAATGCCTCGCACCAAACGCCCTGAACCCTTGCCCGCGTCTAACTCTGACTAAGAGGAAGCCTTGTCTTATGACTACCTCTATAAGTTAGTAGACCAGTGCCCCCTCCTTAAGGAGAGACCCTTTCCTCTTGACCCACCAGACAACCCATTTGTCCAAAGACTCCAGGAATCCCAATTGACCGGATTGGTTCGCCCACGAGAAATGGGCAATGATGCCTTCGTCCACCACTTCTACACCTACGCCCGCCTTAATGGCATGTTATCCATCCTGTTCCGTGACCACCGTGTGAATTACTCCTTCACCACATATAACATATCCCACCACTACCGCCTTCCTAAGGTTCGTCATTCCCACTATTCGCATTATAGAGATAATTATCCTTTTGATGAAATCCTACAGACCCTGTGCCGGGATAGTGCCACTTGGCATCGTCCCCGAACTGCTGAGCTTTACTTGAAACGCTCTGATTTCTGGCCTGAGGCGAGGCCGTGGCTGCACCTAGTCTGCAACAACATCTTGCCCACTTCCCATCTCCAGAACCTTCCTAAATGCCAAGCCCTTTACGTTTATCTCCTCATGACTAGAAAAACTTTCAATGTAGCTGAAGCTATCCAATCAGCCCTCCACAATTCTGTCAACACCAAAAACTCACCAATAGCATCATTTTCCCCCACCTTATCTCTGACCTTTTTCGCGCGAGCGGGGTACCTGAATTTGATAATGACAGCTATTTTGAACCTGCACCCCTCTTCCGGTATGAGCGCCTCAAACAGCCTACCATTGCACCCCACCCTCCCATCCATCCTGTTTACGATGTTAGCGCAGGCCAGGCAGCTGCTGAGCCAGCCGAGGAAGGCCAAGATGCTCCTAAGCCTTCCCAGCCAGTCACCTTAGACACACTTACGGATGACATTGACGAGCTATTTGAGGATGTTCACCAGTTACACATCACACTCCTCCGTGAGATTAAGCGGCAAAAGGACCGTGATGCAGTGTATGACCGAGATCGTCGCTACCGCCGCCGTATTGATGCCTTGATCGCGGATCGGTTGAACTTTGCCTTACCAACTGAGGAGGAGGAGCCACAGAGCAGTATGGGTATGGACGGAGCAGGCACATCCGGTGCAGGACTGTCAGGGTCCGGTGCAGATGATCCTGGGCAGCAGCTTTAGTTTTTAGTCTCTGTGTTTCTGTGTTTTCTTTTGTTTCATTTGTTTTGTTGTTCTGAGGCTGGATATTTCTGAACCTTTATTGTGCTCCGTTGGTTTTGAACTTGTTTAGATGGATGCTTTCTCATTGGTTTGTTATGATCTTGCTTTATTTTCACCCCTGCACTTCATTTCTGGTATTTGCTTTCATTGATTCACACCTTGAGGACAATGTTGTGTTTAAGTGTGAGGGCGGGACTTATTGTGGATTTTAGCAAATAATTCTCATGCATCCATGCATATATGTGATTTTGAGGTGTTTTTGAACTAATAAATTGGTTGAATTGTAAATATTTTGAGTTTAGTTGCTGAAGAGTGAAAATTGCTCAGGATTTTTCGTTTCTGCCACCCTTCGCCGCGACAAGCATTTTACTTTGCCGCAGCGAAGCCCCCTTTCTTTCACGTTAATTAGCTCTCGGGATACTTTCGTCATGGCCAACTTTTGTTTTGCCGCAGCGAAGGCCGACCTTTTCTCTAGATTTCCTTTCTGCAACCCTTCGCTGCGGTGATTCCCCTTCTTTTAAAAAAAAAATTTAAATAATAAATTCTTCGCAATTTCAACTGGTCTTCAGAAATTTTTCCTAGCTTAGATTCTTTATGCTCCTGCATCCTTTTTAAAATTATTGGAAAAGTTCAAATTGTACTAGTGCTTTTAGAAAACTTTCCATGCTTTTAAATGAGGGTTGAACTTGGGCTAGTTATTCTCATGTTTTTGACAGATAGTAAATGATGATATGCTTTGAAACTATGACTGTGTGGTTGTTAACTCTTGAGATTGATTAATTGAGATTTTAGCCTTGTTGGAAGGATTTTTGGGCCTAAAGTTATTAAATTGAGTGAATCTGCTTATTTCATATTTCTCTAGAACTTGTTTTAATTCTTAATCGAAGCTTAGTGAATCAATTTTTGTAAAAAATGATAGAGGCATTCGATTTCAAATCCTCGTTTCCCAAACACAAACCCAATCATTTTACCGTTGTAAACCCCTTTGGACCTTCATCTTGAGTACATGGATGCAATTATTTGTAAAAAAAAAAAGATGAAGAAGAAGTTGCTTAAATCGAAAAAAAAAAGAAGAAGAAGAAGAAGAAAAGAAAAAGAAAGAAAAAGAAAGAAAGAAAAAGAGAAAAAGCAAAGAAAAGAAAGGATAAAGATATAAAAATTATAAAATAAAAACTAAGTAGCTTCTTCCCTTGCTTTTATTTAGATTAATTTTGTCTTAATAATTTGTACGCTTGTACTCATTTCCATTTTCATTCTCACTTCATTCATTTCACTTGGCCTTCATTCAAGTTCTAACCCTTAAAGTCCTATTGATTTACAAAGTTTGCTTCCTGTGGTGGAGAGGTAGAGTTATTACAAGCCTATGGTAGAAATTGGATTGAGTAGACTTGGAGTGAAATAACCCCAAAACAAGTGAGTTAAGAGTGAAACACTTATTCGTGAGATAGATCTTTCTTGATCAATCTTTTGAGTTAATTGTCCATTGTGCCCAGTTTCTTAGCATATCCTTGTTTACTGATGTCAATCCTATGAGAGTTTCTTACTAATCTTCTGCTTTCATCTTTAAGCATGGTAGTGTTTCTCTTTGTGCTAGTATCTCTTTGAATTATTCTTGAGCTTTGTCCAGGAGTACAAAGGTCTAAGGGTAGGGGAATTTGATTGAGCTCAAGATGTTATTATCTTTTCATTACATTATCCATGATTTTGTGGTATTTTCTGGCCCTTTTTAATGATAATTGTGCTTAATTTAGATTAAGAGTCCTTACTTTAAATTAGTGTTTTTTTTAGGGTAAAATTGTCATAATTGGTTATTAATTGTATTCAATTGATTTTTAGGACAATTGATACTTCAATTTGTTGCTTTTTATTGTAGGACACTAGAGATTGGGGCTAGAATTGAAGAACTCAAGGCACAAGAAGCAAGAGAGGATCCTCTGCCTCAGTTCGCCGCGGCACACTTCTGCTTTCGCCGCGGCGAACATCATTTGTTGAAGCAAAGCTCTCTACCATGTTTCGCCGCGGCGAACCCCTCGTATCAGCAAATTTCAGACCCGACCATTTCAGGAAATTCTAACCTACCCAACCCCAGGAACCGACCCATACATGCAATTTTCGGGTATGATGAGGTCAAACCCTTATTATTCAGCCACCACCTACGTTTCTATCATCATCTTCTCTCATCTCTCCCATAGAAACCCTAATCCTCCATTTCCATCTTCTTCACCTTCCATTTTCCTGCATTACTTCTTCATCCATTTTCATTTCCTTCATCTGCTACTATTATGGCTGAAGATTCACCTTTGGTTGGAGTTGATTCCAAGGCTATGATGAGCTAAGCTTTTCAACTCTTGAAGATGGTGGAGTAGCATGAGTTCCCAAGCTTCAAAGGGGAGTTTTAATTTTAATCTTTAGTTTTTAACTAGGCATTTATGATTTCCTAGGTTTAGGAGTTGTAAAGTCTTAGTTAGATGCTTTGATTAATTCTGTAATCAGTAGTTACTGATTAGCATTTGTATTTTGGATTGATTTATGTTGAACTATGAGCTTAAATATATGTAGTTGCATATATGCTTATTGTAACTCTCATTATTCTCTCCTATCTTGCATGGTTGTGTTTGGGTGCTGAGTTTATTGTGTGTTACATTAAGCCAATTGCATGATCATTCCAAACTTACATATTAGGAAAGCTAAACAAAGCTTTCATTAATGAGTTCATTAATGAAAGCTTTGGACTCATTGAGTTAATGAGGTTCTGATTAAGAAAACCTAATGATTTGTGAAACTCCCATATTTAAGTGAACTATGATTGCATCAAAACCATTTTCAAGAGATTTCCTATCATTCATTTCCATTACATCATTATTATCTTAAAAACTCCAAAAACATAGTATCTTAGATTTGTTTTCATTGCATTCAATTTTGGCACGTTTCATTAAATGTTAAAAACCCAAAAACCCCTTTTCATTACTTTGCATAGCATTTAGTCTAACTTAGGTAATTAATTAAGGCTCCCAAAAGAGAAACGACCCGAGTTTGCATTATACTGCATAGCTTGGATTTAATTTTTAGTGAGAACCTCAAAGCGAACGATTAAAAAGGCTCTCTTCACTTTGGTTGTTTATTATGCTTTTGCTTTACGCTCAGATGCCTCATACCAAGAACCCTGAATCTTCAAGCTCGAAAAGGCTTCGCCCTCGTGAGGAGACCAAACTTTCAATGGAGGAGGCAGTGAAAATATTTGCTAACAAAAGGGTGGTTTAAGAGCAGTATTTTCTAGAAACCAAGGAGTACGACTTTTATGAGCTTGCCAAGACAAGAGGCCTTAAGGAGCTTATAAAGAAGAGGAACAAGATTAATTTGACTTTGGTAAGGGAGTTCTATGCTTGCTTTGCCATAGACAGGCATATAGGGATCACCTTCAGAGGAGCTAAGTGCTATTTTAGCCGGGATGCTATTGAGAAGTTCTACAAGTTGCCTAATATTCTTAACTACGAGCACCAGCGTTAGAAGACCAGACTTGATAAAGTCAACTTGGAAGATGTTTTCCAATCAGTGTCGAAGGAGCTGGCTGGACTGTAAAAGAGAGTAGGCAAAACATCTTCAAGCGCAAGAACATGAATGATGAGGCCAGGATTTGGCTGAACATCATGTCTTACAACGTGATGCCACCATCCCATATTTCTGATGTCTTTGAAGAGGGCACACCCCTTTTGCATCTCCTGATGACTATAGTCAGTTGACATCCCCATCATTGCCTTGAACCAGATGGGACACTATGTCAACAATGTCCAGACTCTCTTGGTGTTCCCGCATTTGATCACTGATATGTGTGCAGCACACAGGATACCAACGCATAAGTCTGACCTTACCTTAGAACCTGCCATGACTAGGTGCTATATCTCCTTCAAGTCCAATAAAGAGAAGAAGAGAGGAAAAAGGGTGATGGAGGAAGGTCCAGGAGAGGAGGCAGCTGAGGGTCTACTTTCAACCTTACCTCTTTAAGTAAGCAGATTACCGAGCTTGGTCAGTAAGTGATGAATCTAACTGAGGAGTTCAATGCATACAAAGCTATCTCCATGTCTCATGAGTTTAGAAGGTAGAGGTTTATGGATCCTTTGATATTGGAGATGGCCAAGGCTCTTAAGGTCAACTTTCCTCGAGAGTATGAATAGGCTTTCTGGGAGAACATCATTCCTACCACAAGCTACTTTAGTGGGGATCCGGGATAGTCCTCTAGTACTGCTACGGCTACTAATGCTGAAATGGGAGACAGGCAGGAGAAGATGCTGGGGCTAAAGAGGAGAGAAGAGAGGAAGAGGACTAAGACTCATTCTGCTTAGAGTCTTTAGTTTTTTCTTAGTTTTTTTTCTTTTGTTTCTATTGTTCTTCTCTATAAACTATGTAATTGGAGCTTTAACTTTGATGTTTCTGAATTGAATTGCTATGAATGGTTGGTTTTATTTGATTTTAATTGTGGTGGCTGTTGTTCTTTGTCCCTTTCCCTTTAACAGTGAGGACACTATCAAGTTTAATTGTGGGGGAGGGATTCATTTTCACTTTGTTACATTGCTAGTTTTGCTTTATTCTTGTGGTTGCTTTAAATTTTTGGCAAATTTTTTTCAAAAATACAATCTTTCATCATCATTCTTTAGCTTTGAATTGATTATGGATGGTGAATTGCTGTGAATTAGATCATCTCTGACTATTTTGATGCTTGATGAAAAGGTTTTACTTGTTAGAATTTTGCTAGGCTTGTGAAAAAATTTTTGTTGGTAGCTTCTGTGAACTCAGGTTGCAACCTCGCTATTTTAGGTTGCGACTTGAGTTGTGGTTTTGATAGGGCAGAGTTTCTGTGACTTCAAGTCATGACCTCACTGACCTCAGGTCGTGACCTCAACCACCCTTCCTGACTTGGTGCTTTCTGTGTTCTCGGGTCGTGACTTCATTATTTTCAAGTTGTAACCTGGTCCCTTTTTTTATGCACTACTTTCCTTCTCTTTGCTTGGAGCAATGCTATATAGAAGGGACCTTTTTAAGCTGCCTTTACACGTTTTTCAAGCAAAATCATTGCCTTGTGATCTACCTTCATTGCAACAAATAGTTTTTCTGGAAAACCATGCCCATCCTTGAACTTTTAAGATTACTGGATTTTGAAAATGATTTGTCTAAGACTTTATATGTACTTTTGAGATCCAAGTATGTTCTTAAGTGATTATTTTGATCTTTTTGATCATCATCCTTTGGGTTGCTTTTGTGATAAGTGTCCTAATGCCTTGTGACTAATGCATATTGATTGAAACTTCTTGTATGAGCAATTGAGATATGAAACCCTTGTTGGAAGGATATTCTTGAGCTTTGATTCCTAAATTGAGTGATTATTCATGTGGCTTACATTCTCTAGAACTTGTTTTAGCTCTTGGTCAAAATCACGTGTGTATTTATGATTTTAAATATGATAGAAGCATTCTTTTCTACACCTTTTTACCCCAAACACAACCTACAAATATCTATCCATTGTTTAACCCTTTTGATCCTAGACTTGCTTCATTTTGTCTATCATTTCGAGTGTTTGAACTATAATGTTAATTGAGTTGATTTCATCTTGATAAATACGACTTTCTAACCTTATGGGTTTTTATTTGGAATTTTAGTTTTATTTCAAAAGAAGGAAGAAAGAAAAGTTCAGAAAAAAAAGGGTGAAAGAAGAAAAAGAAAGGAGAGAAGGCAAAAAGAACAGAAAGAGTAAAGAAATACTTTTTATATACATAAACTATAGCAACAAAATAAAGTTGAATAAAGTATTCCCTTGGTGGTAGAAGGTTAGGATATGAACTTTCTTGTTTAAGAATATATGACATTTGACTCACATTTCTTTAAGTCTTGACACTCGATTTTGCCATTTTCTGTTCCATCTAGCCTTTCCATTACTACAACCTTAAAAGTCCTCTTGATTCTTTATATGAATGCTGAGTAATAGTGAAAATTTTAGAGTTATTACAAGCTTATGGTAGGATGTTTACTGCTTGAATTTTTGAGACAAAAAAACCCCAATGAGGAGAGATGAGAAAATCAAACACTTTTACCCTATGAGCAATTCTTTATTGTTCATGCATTAAGAGTTAATTGCACCTTGTATCTAATTACTTGGCATTATTCATATTATCATTTTTTCCTTCTTGAAAGATGTTGATCGATTAGCTCTTGAGATCACTTTTAAACATACTAGTTTCCTTAATTGTAACTGTACTTTCTAGAGAGAGAAAGAAGAGGGAGAAAGAAAGGCCAAGTGGTTCCAAGTCAGATCAAACTCTAAAACAAGGTATGTGATGGTTATAGCACCTGATTTTATGCCTATTTCGGATTAGTTACTGTGCGTATCTGATTCTGAAATTTTGCATGCTTAAAGTACACTCTATGAGCTTTAAATCCATAAGTAGAACACTTCATTTGGATATGTGTATGATTTATGGTGATTTTTTAAAATTAGGGTTTGAAATCTGGAAACAGTGTTGAACTTTTGGAAGAGTTTCGATTTCCGTACAATTTCGGTGCTGTTCTGCATAGAATTGGTTCCTGAAACTAATTTTCGTGTAAATTTAACTTAAGGAGCTTTTAGTGAGACTTGGAACTACTCAATGTCGATTTTTCTAGAATTAATTATGAATTTTCAAAGTTGAGCAAAAATTCTAGAAATTCTACGTGAACAGTACCCGTGAAGCATAATTTCCAGATTTGATCTTCTTAAATCTAAGGCCATCTAAAGTGGTCCTAATTGATAAGAAATGGATCTTAAGGATGGGAAATGATAAGAGTTATGTTAGAAAAGTTGGAAAGAAAACCCTAAGACTAAGAGAAAGGGTTGAGGTTCAAGAGAGCTAGTCTTGAACTTTATGTAATCTAGTGGTCCTAATGGATTGTATGATCAATGTGACTATGTTTAGGACCTTTGGAACATCCAAGAGGATGTTTGGTGATGTTGACCGAATGTCCACATGGTTGGAAAGACAAGGGAATCAAAGGAAAAGCAAAGGGAAAGCCATGTTGCAAGGTAGTGAACTTACCTATACTGTGTGCTTGATATGTATGCTTGCATGATGTGATTGTGTTGCCATGATGTGACTAAGCTATGATAAAATATTTGCAAAGTTATGTTTGCAAGTTTATGTTATGTTTTGCCTTGGCAATATGTTATGGAAGCATGAAATGCTTTAGCTTACTTTCCATGGCATTCATGTGTTAATGTTATAACATGTCATGCATGTGCATTATGTCTTGCATGCTTATGGGTAGTGTTTGCTACTGAGATTTCTCCAAATCTCACCCCTGCCTAACCAACCATTTAGGTCAATCAATGATGGGCAATAATGGCATGAGAAGCAAGGAGAAGTAAGCGGAGAATTATTCTTGTTAATGGATGAGACTGTTGATAAATGTATAATTCTACTATTTTGTGAACTATGTTATGGATGCCAATGATGCCATGTATTTTATTATAATATTTATGGCATGAATGAAAGTGTATGAGCATGAACAGAAAAGAGTAAGGCCATGTTATGTATGCCAAAGAAATAAAAAGAATTAAAGAGATGTTAAGGGATAAAACGCAAGTCCTGGAGCAGTGAGTTTATAGCTCCAGTTTGACCTATCAAACGAGTGAGTTAGGTCATAAGATTTGGCAAGCGAAGATATCTGATGTTTCGCTTTAAAATGAGGGGTAGTTTGCCTGATTCCGATAATTGAGCAGAAAGTTATGCCTTTCCAAAGTTAGGCAAAAATACAGTAAAATCCGAAAATGACCAAATGAACAGTAACATTTTCAAAGGAAATTGAGCTCGAATTTCAAGGTAATCAGTTCAGAAACTATTTTTCCTCAAAATTTTATCCAAAGATCTTTCTGTAGAACTTGGAATCACTCAATTTCAATTTTTCTACAATTAGTTATGAATTTTTGAAGTTTGTCACATTTTAAGGTGACAATGAATAGTAACCCGTAAATGAAATTTTTCAAACTTGATTTATCATCAATTGTAGCCTTTAAAAGTGATTCCAAATGCTTCCGCAAGGAAAGTTAATTGATTTAAACGTGAGGTGTTACATCCTTTGTCGTTCGAAGTCGACAACTCCGGTCGACTTCCTCTACCAGTATCCACACGAATAGCTCTCCAGTCACGAACGACGTGCTAGTGTCTCTTTGTCCGTCTAGGGTTTTTCAAAGAATCCGTCCTCTTTCTCCAATTTTTGGCCGTGTCTTATCTGCAAGTGTTTTCACTCTCTCACTCAAAACCCTAGCTCCTAATATCAAAATATAGGATGCTATAGGTATTATGAATGATATTTAATTTCGAAATTAATCCTAAATTAATTCCGAAATTAATACAATATCAAATATTGCCTAATCAGATAAGAGAACAATTAAATAAATATGGTTTATATTAAATCCGTCTCATAGATTTAATTCACCTATTTATTTAATTCAAAATAAAGATATGACGGAATTAATTTATATAGATTTAATTTATCCTTATAAATTAAATCTAACAATTAATATCTCTTATATTTATATAATATGTATATATATACGAATTTATATATATATATACACGTCCACCCTATATTATTCATTGAATCTGGACATATCTTAGATTCAATGAATCTGGACATCATAACTCTTGTTGGGCTATTTTGTGTACGACCCTGTAGGCCCATATGAAGTTGGCAGTGGGCCATTAACTATAATGACTCACAAGTCGTAAGCGGTCTCTAGCAAGACATCATGACTACCCAAATCATATGAGGATCGTTGAACGATGTAACCTTTCATACAACCATATCACGTCCCTTTTGTCACACGACATTTTAGTCATGGATGAGGCATGGAGAACGTCATCCTCCTTTTCATGACCGTTACTTTCTTGATCCCTAAGTAGTCTGAGTATAGAAACTGAACTACCTTTCCATTATAGTATGGCCATACATTTCTCAGACTCACTCATCGAGGAGCCCAGTAATATCTCTCTACGAATGTGAGGGACAAATTCCATCTTGACCATTCACATTCCTCCGCATGAAAAACCACTAAGCCTGAATATAGTCTTTATGATCACTCAGTCAAAAGTGACTTTTGACTAGGTCAAAGCTGAGCGTTTCTCATGTAGGAATCCATGATGATCTCATGTCAAAGGGCATAGTGACATGGTTTGTATATGAGAGAAGCTTATGACTTAACCCATGCAGCTCTCTCATAGCGGGTCGGTCCAACACCTTGTACTCTTACATGTGCCTATGACTTTAATTTATATCTCTATATATCTTTAAAGTCATACTGGTCTTATTTCATCTCTGCTCCCACATAGATGGCCGACCAGGGACATTTAGGATAAATCATGAGTTATCCAAGGATAGTCATCACAGTAAACATGCAAATAATATGATAACGTAATTAATAAATTAATAAATCAATAATGTTTATAACATAATGATTAGCCCTTAGGGCACAATTTCCAACAATTTCACTATAACGGGTAGACAAAAGACTGTCTAAAATATTCCCACACTACGTTCTGATTTTTATGCTGTCCATAATTATCTTCTGGTGACTCAGCATGATGACTCGTAGGTGTCATGATTACGCTTGGTGACTCAGCATGATGACTCGTCAGTGTCATGATTACGCTTGATGACTCAGCATGCTGACTCAGCATCGTCATGATGGCTCTTAGATATTTTCTTTGGTTTTGTCTCCTATTTAGAGCATAAAATTATTTAATATTTGACTGGAGCATTTTATTCAATCCAGAGCTCTAAAAATTCATCCAAAAATATCATAAAATTCCTCATATTCTACAAAAAATCTGTGAATTTTCTCAGGTCATAACTCAACCTATAGCCCCACTTAAAAATCATTCTTTAAAATGCCTTTTTTCGGCACAACTGGCTTTTAAGTATTCTTAAAGCCATTTTGCTGGTCTTCTGGGGATGAGACTAATTTTATAATTTTCTATAGTCTCTTAGGTCATAAATCCCCATTTTACCATAATTTTCTGAGGTTTCCTTATGACTCAAACAATTAAATCTACCTCTACATCTCAAATTGAGCCATAAACTTATAAATTCCTTTTATGTTACCTCAGGGGTATTTTCATCATCTCTCTTCACAAAAGAGCCTTAGAATATTATTTCCCATTTTTTGGGATTTTCTTAGAATTTTCTAAGTACTTTCCATTTTTACCCCTAAAGGCTGTAATTTTTGAATTTACGGTTTTACCCCTGCTTAGGTTCAACCTCATAAAACCATCTCTTTGAGGCTTCTAACTTAACCTTTAGTCTGTATCTAGCCTCTTTTTTCTTTTTGGGCCTTTGAGACTTTACTGGAGCCTCTAACCTTGATTACACTTTAGCTCCTTAAAACTTTCACTTTGCAGTTTAGTCCCTGAAACTGTTTTAACTTCCTTTCTCATCTTTAGAACCTCTACTAAAAAGGGGTCTGGTAGCCTATCCCATTCAGGCTATTTCTAGTACTTATAGGCCCAAAAATCAAGATGTTACAATTCTCCCCCTCTCAAAAGAATTTCGTCCTCGAAATTCCAAGTCAAACCTCTATTCTTACCCTTAATGAGAGGTTAACTGAGGAGAATATCCCCACTTATACTAAATTTTGACCTCTTCAACTTTTCATTATACTCATTTCCAGGTTTCAACCTTGGACTTCATACTTACATAACTTGTCGTTTTATACTTTTCTGTCATTTACATGAGCATGGCCTTTGCTTTTAAGCATTTTGTCACCACTGCTCACCTTCTTCCTCTCCTTTAGGCTCATTCTTTCATAATACTACCATGACAGTATGCCTGTTTTCATGGTATTTTACTACACCATGGCATTTTGGGTTCTCTTAATACAACTTTTATCTATTCTTTGCTGTATACCCTGCTATTCCTCTTTACTTTAAGGGCATATCTCCTTTCTTTCCTTCATTGTCTAGAACAGAATTGAGCTCAGTCTAATCAACAATAAAGGTGTCTGGAACAAGTCAAGGGTACTCTCTCTATATTAGTTCACCGCTGAAGGAGATTTCAGTATCTTAAACTCATCTCTGGTCATCGTCTTCCCAAAGAGGTACTGTACTCTTACCCTTATGGCTCAGTTACTTTCTCTTAGGCTTGGTCTATTATGACCTCAGGAGCTACTGCGCTCTACCGTAAGCCTCTTCAGGATCCATCATGACCCTGGAATACTATCATCAATCTGAGCCATCTTAGGATCTCTAGGAGACTCTAGACCATAAAATTGAGTAATAAAATAAGTCACCTCCACTCAGCTAGTAACTTGACAGATTATTCCCCAAGACTGATCACAAATATCAATATTGTCTTCTTAGGCCTTACTCAATCCTTTCTGTCAACTCCTAGAATTCTTAGCCTTTCCATATTTCTTTAGCCCTTAGTTTTAGCTTCCTTAAGTCACTTTCCTTTCTTTGTGCCTTTCGAATCCCTAGGCACTGGCTCATCTCTAGAGCCCACTAACTTGCCGTTGCATCAATGCCGGCCTGCCTTATCTTAGGACTCCGCAGTCCTTGCTGTCTCTTAATAATTTAGACAGCTTCGGGAGAGGACTTATATCATCACATTCTCATTATCCTTCAGTATCTTGTAGTACCCTGTTAAGCTCAAAGAGCATCTGTTTGCATATCACGCTTTTGTTGTCTTAACCAGTTTCACTCTCTCTCTCTTGGGTAAGGTCCGTTCTGTGCCTTGCCTCGGTTGCTTCTACTTTTCTTGTGGGAGGACAGATTGCTTTAACTGGAGCATCGTCAACTCAACCACTTACTTTCTATTTCATTCCTTCAGAGGATAGCTTACTCTTACTAGAGCAGCGTCACTCTGATTTGGAGAACCATTCCCCAATCTTATAGAGGTACTTCATGGTCAAGACTTTCCTCATATGCAATCTCTACTAGGGTACATTTCTCGAATACCATATCCCTATCAAAGGGAGCCTCTCTACCAGATTACTCGATCTTATAGGCAGTGGCACCTATCTATAGGAATCTCATTTCTTAGATTCCTTAATGGTTTGAGTTACATGGTTGCATACTCTTGGATGCCTTAAGGACATAAAAGAGTGCTATTTAGTCCCTAACATTATCATATATCTAAGCATCATCGAGCTCTAGGTATCATCAGGAACTTGCGTATCTCTCTCTGTTCATTAGTTCCCAATGCAACCATCCACTATCATGTTCTTATTCATTTCCTTTCATCTATATCCTCAAGAGGGATCTTGCCTCACTTTACTCTTTCTAACTTTCTTTACCTCTTGACCAATTATTCTTATGGTCAGGTATTGATCACCATATTCTCATCACATTACACAGTGAATATTTAATCACTTTGCTGTGTGGTATCTAGGTCTGGCACCTAGGTCATCATTGGCCCTTCATTCATTATCATCTAATCTCTATCCCTCTTGGTTCACTATCCCTTAGGGATTTCTACCTTTATTCAGGGATTTGAACAAACCTCAAACATCTCATCCTGTTACCTTGCCTCTATAGAGGTCACATCGATTACTTAAAGTACAAGTTGACATTCAGTTCCCTTACTAGGTCATTGACTTATACCTCTGACTGGCTTACTGTACCCTTAACCATTCATTTCTATGGTCATATGCTAATCATAAACTGACCATATTACACATCAGGCATTGATCATTAAAACATCTCCACTATATGACATTCCAGTCAGGCACCTTTAACCAATCACCCGAGGCTAGGTTGTCACCCTGCTTCCTTATTTGGGTCTAAACTCCTATTCTTTACTGGCTTACCATACTTTTAGCCATTACCCTCTGGAGACGTCTTTCAACTTTAACTCATTCATTGGTCAAGCTCTCTCAGCTTAACCATTCCTCTCCTGAGAGGGAGTCTCTTAGCAACGACTACCTATTTCTCAGGTTACTCTCTATCATTCCTTACTTCTCTTCTATGTCTATTTCTTTTAGAGAAAATGCTTAAGCTTTCTGTAATCCAAATGACCAAATAAATTTATTAATGAACAAGGTAAATTATTTTCCTCAAAATTCAGAGCATAAAAATTTTAAATTTTAAATTTGTTCTGGTTGCCAGAACCATTTGCTCTGATACCAAGAATGTAACACCTTATGTTTAAATCAATTAACTTTCCTTGCAGAAGCATTTGGAATCACTTTTTCAAGGCTACAATTGATGAAAAATCAATTTTAAAAATTTTCATTTACGGGTTACTATTCATTGTCACCTTACAATGTGACAAACTTCGAAAATTCATAACTAATTGTAGAAAAATTGAAATTGAGTGATTCCAAGTTCTATAGAAAGCTCTTTGGATAAAATTTTGAGGAAAAATAGTTTCTGAACTGATTGCCTTGAAATTCATGCTCAATTTCCTTTGAAAAAGTTACTGTTCATTTGGTCATTTTCAGATTTTACTGTATTTTTGCCTAACTTTGGAAAGGCATAACTTTCTGATCGGTTATCAGAAATGGGCAAACTACCCCTCATTTTAAAGAGAAACATCAGATCTCTTTGCTTGCCAAATATTATGACCTAACTCACTCATTTGATAGGTCAAACTGGAGCTACAAACTCACTGCTCCAGGACTTACGTTTTATCCCTTAACATCTCTTTAATTCTTTTTATTTCTTTGACATACATAACATGGCTATGTTAGGCCAGAGGGAGGAGAAGTTCTCAAGAGTCATTGCCTATGCTTCAAAAACACTAGATGCAGCTCGAGTCAACTATACAACAACAGAAAAAGAGCAATTTGTAGTTGTTTTCGCTTTAGAAAAGTTTAGGCCTTACTTGTTGAATTCTCATGTGACTGTTTTCACTGATCATGTAGCCGTTCGCTATCTTCTCAAGAAACCACAATCTAAGCCAAGATTGATTAGGTGGGCATTACTTCTCCAGGAATTTGACATTGAAATAAAGGATCGAGCAGGGGCAGAGAACCATGTAGCCGATCACTTAAGTAGGCTACCTGATGATACACGGGGAGTAGACTCTTCTGAACTCACTTGTGATTCCTTTCCTGATTCAGTATTATGTGCCTTGGCTGTTAAAGAGCCTTGGTATGCACATGTTGTTAATTATCTTATAACTGGACTCACCCCCCCTTTATGTCTAAATTCCAGGCACAAAAACTTCGAAGCGAATCGAGACACTACATTTGGGATGCCCCTCACCTATGGCAGATATGTAGTGACCAGGTTATAAGAAAGTGTGTGCCTAGTGAAGAGTTTGAGTCTATCATAGCAGCTTGCCATTCCATGGTTTGTGGTGGTCATTTCAGTGCAAGGAGAACATCTAGGAAGATTTTAGATTCTGGTCTTTATTGGCCAACCCTTTTTAAAGATTCTTATGATTTTTGTCGGTCCTGTGACAAATGTCAACGTTTTGGAGGGTTAGGTAAAAGACACGAAATGCCTCAACAACCTTTACTGTTTTGTGAAATTTTTGATGTTTGGGGAATTGATTTCATGGGTCCCTTTCCTCCGTTCTTTGGTTTTATATACATTCTTCTAGCTGTTGATTATGTTTCCAAATAGATAGAGACTGTACCTACTAGAAAAGATGATGCCCAGGCTGTTTCTAAGTTTCTTAAGTCCAACATTTTCTGTAGGTTTGGGATTCCAAGGGCTGTGGTGAGTGATAGAGGTACACATTTTTGTAATAAGGTAGTAGATAACTTGTTTTCTAAATTTGGTGTCACCCACAAAGTCTCCACTCCATATCACCCCTAAACCAATGGCCAAGTTGAAGTGTCCAATAGAGAGGTGAAACAGATACTGGAGAAGATAGTCAAACCGTCCAAGAAAGATTGGAGCCTAAGATTAGAGGAAGCATTTTGGGCCTACAGAACTGCTTATAAGTCACCGATTGAAATGTCTCCGTATCGCTTAGTCTTTGGCAAAGCATGCCACCTACCAGTAGAGTTGGAGCATAAAGCATATTAGGCAGTCAGACAATGTAACATGGATTTGAAATCTTCTGGGATGGAGAGGAAGTTGCAGTTGTAAGAATTAGAGGAGTTAAGATTGGATGTCTATGAGAACTCTCGACTTTACAAGGAGAAGACAAAACTTGTGCATGATAAGGGTCTCCTACGGAAGAATTTCAAGGTAGGAGACAAGGTACTGATGTTTAAGGCCAGATTCACGTTTAAGCAAGGAAAGTTCAATACCCGTTGGGATGGGCCTTACACAGTCACAAAGGTGCATAATTTTGGAATGGTGGAGCTTCTTAATGAGGAAACTGGATCAAAGCTTAAAGTTAATGACCATCAACTGAAGCTCTACCATGAGAACCAAAAGCCTCCTTAGCTCCCTGGTGGTTGCTTTCCTTCACTCATTTACATGCTTTTGCTTAATTATTGAGCTTGCTATGCTTTGTGCATTGTATGTTGAATGAGTGTGGGGGAGAAACCCTTTTCAGTAGGAAAGTAGTGTAGTTATTGTTTAAATTCAATAAGACCCCCTGGAAGTTTTGATCTCTATCTTATCTTGTTTTGTGCTTGATGATTTGGTGCTTGTAATGAATGATATGATTCAGATTGATTGAGAAAGTTTGTATGTGGTATACTGTTTAATCTTGGATTTATTGAGCACCTTCTGATCTCTTCTGTTGCACTTTAAAGCTTTTGAAGTATCTAGCTTCATCTGTTGTTTGGTGTTGCGTGTAACATCCCGATTTTTAGGCCTAGAAGTATCAGAAATAGCCTGAATGAGATAGGCTACCATACCCCTTTTTAGTAGAGGTCCTAAAGATGAGAAAGGAAGTTAAAGCAGTTTCAGGGACTAAACTGCAAAGTGAAGGTTTTAAGGGGCTAAAGGGTAATCAAAGTTAGAGGCTCCAATAAAGTCTCAAAGGCCCAGAAAGAGAAAAGAGGCTAGATACAAACCAAAGGTTAAGTTAGAAGCCTCAAAGAGATGGTTTTATGAGGTTGAGCCTAAGTAGGGGTAAAACCGTAAATTCAGAAAGTTACGACCATCAGGGGTAAAAATGGAAAGTACTTAGAAAATTCTAAGAAAATCCCAGAAAATGGGAAATAATATTCTAAGACTCTTTTGTGAAGAGAGATGACAAAAATACCCCTGAGGTAACTTAAAAGGAATTTATAAGTTTATGGCTCAATTTGAGATGTAGAGGTAGATTTAATTGTTTGAGTCATAAGGAAACCTCAGAAAATTATGACAAAATGGGGATGTATGATCTAAGAGACTATAGAAAATTATAAAATTAGTCTCATCCCCAAAAGACCAGCAAAATGGCTTTAAGAATACTTAAAAGCCACTTGTGCTGAAAAAGGGCATTTTAAAGAATGATTTTTAAGTGGGGCTACAGGTTGAGTAATGACCTGAGAAAATTCACAGATTTTCTGTAGAATATGAGGAATTTTATGATATTTTTGGATGAATTTTTGGAGCTCTAGATTGAATAAAATGCTCCAGTCAAATATTAAATAATTTTGTCCCACAAATAGGAGACAAAACCAAAGAAAATATCTAAGTGCCATCATGACGATACTGAGTCAGCATGCTGAGTCATCAAGCGTAATCATGACACAGGCGAGTCATCATGCTGAGTCACCAAGCGTAATCATGACACCTACGAGTCATCATGCTGAGTCACCAGAAGATATTTATGGACAGCATAAAAATCAGAACGCAGTACGGGAATATTTTAGACAGTCTTTTGTCTACCTGTTATAGTGAAATCTCTACTGCATGACTCAGTAAGGTTAAGTAGCCTGTTAGTAGAGCTAATTATTTTCATCTATGCTCCTCTGAGATGGCGCCATATATGTACCTTTTATTGGCCAGAATTTTAAGAAGAAGTTGTCCCAGTGGTACAGGGTAAGTCAGGACCTGAAAAATATCCGTTACGGTGCAAGATTGGCTTGATAGGTGGAGAAATAATTAAGAAAATATTTTTGCACGAATTTCCATTTATTTCCTCCCTATTTTAATGCCATAAATGATGAAAGGACATGAAAGTGACAAGTGTATGGTTAGATGGGAAAAAAAAATATTACGTGTACGACTAGATGTAAGACACGTGTACGGTCGGATGCAAGACACGTGTGCGGTCGGATTAAAGACATGTGGCTTGATGATGTAAGCATGATATCATCATGATGAGGTAAGCATGATGTCATAGGACACTTGTCACCGTAAGATCAAAAGAGAAAATGCACGGTCCAGATCGAGCCACGTATTTTTAAGATCAACGATCCAGATTCAGTCTGCTTTTCTATAAATACCCCCTCCCCTCCCTACCATTTCGTCCAAGCATAAGGAATCCATGGGGAAGCTCTTGCAAAATGGTTTCTAGAGAGAGAAAGAAGAGGGAGAAAGAAAGGCCAAGTGGTTCCAAGCCAGATCAAGCTCTAAAACAAGGTATGTGATGGTTATAGCACCTGATTTTATGCCTATTTCGGATTAGTTACTGTGCGTATCTAATTCTGAAATTTTGCATGCTTAAAGTACACCCTGTGAGCTTTAAATCCATAGGTAGAACACTTCATTTGGATATGTGTACGATTTATGGTGATTTTTCAAATTTAGGGTTTGAAATCTGGAAGCAGTGTTGAAATTTTGGAAGAGTTTTGATTTCCGTACATTTCCGGTACTGTTCAGTGTAGAATTGGTTCCTAAACTATTTTTCAATTAAATTTACTTAAGGAGCTTTCTGTGAGACTTGGAAGCACTCAATTTGGATTTTTCTAGAATTAATTATAAATTTTCAAAGTTGAGCAAAAATTCTGGAAATTCTACGTGAACAGTACCCGCGAAGCAAAATTTCCAGATTTGGTATTCTTGAATCTAAGGCCATCTAAAGTGGTCCTAATTGACAAGAAATGGATCTTAAGGATGGAAAATGATAAGATTTATGTTAGAAAAGTTAGAAAGAAAACCCTAAGACTAAAAGAAAGGGGTTGAGGTTCAAGGAAGCTAGTCTTGGATTTTATGTAATCTAGTGGTCCTAATGGATTGTATGATCAATGTGACTATGTTTAGGACCTTTGGAACATCCAAGAGGATGTTTGGTGATGTTGAACAAATGCCTTAGCTTACTTTCCATGGCATTCATGTGTTAATGTTATAACATGTCATGCATGTGCATTATGTCTTGCATGCTTATGGGTAGTGTTTGCTACTGAGATTCTCCCGAATCTCACCCCTCCCCAACCAACTATTTAGGTCAATCAATGATGGGCAATAATGGCATGAGAAGCAAGGAGAAGTAAGCAGAGAATTATTCTTGTTAATGGATGAGACTGTTGATAAATGTATAATTCTACTATTTTGTGAACTATGTTATGGATGCCAATGATGCCATGTATTTAATTATAATATTTATGGCATGAATGAAAGTAAATGAGCATGAACAGGAAAGAGTAAGGCCATGTTATGTATGCCAAAGAAATAAAAAGAATTAAAGCGATGTTAAGGGATAAAACGCAAGTCCTGGAGCAGTGAGTTTATAGCTCCAGTTTGACCTATCAAACAAGTGAGTTAGGTCATAAGATTTGGCAAGTGAAGATATCTGATGTTTCTCTTTAAAATGAGGGGTAGTTTGCCCGATTCCGATAACTGAGCAAAAGTTATGCCTTTCCAAAGTTAGGCAAAAATACAGTAAAATCCGAAAATGACCAAATGAACAGTAACATTTACAAAGGAAATTGAGCTCGAATTTCAAGGCAATCAGTTCAGAAACTATTTTTCCTCAAAATTTTATCCAAATAGCTTTCTGTAGAACTTGGAATCACTCAATTTCAATTTTTCTACAATTAGTTATGAATTTTCGAAGTTTGTCACATTTTAAGGTGACAATGAATAGTAACCCGTAAATGAAAATTTTCAAACTTGATTTTTCATCAATTGTAGCCTTCAAAAGTGATCCCAAATGCTTCTGCAAGGAAAGTTAATTGATTTAAACATGAGGTGTTACATTGTGTTTCTCTGATGTTTAAGTGTTTTCTGTTCTGTTCTGTGCTCTCTGTGACACTTCGCCGCGGCAAACCATATCTTTCGCCGCGGCGAAGTGGTTCGTTTTCTCTTGTGTAGCTCTCAGTGATGTTTCGCTGCGGCGAACTTCTTCTTTTGCCATGGCGAAGGTCGCTGGTTTCTTTGTGTTGCTCTCGGGAAGGTTTAGCCGCGGCGAAACCCTCCTCTTCCCCCTTGTTTTTCGTCTCGGGCATGGTTCGCCACGGTGAACCCGTCGTTTCGGCGCTGGATGGTTTCTTTCTGCCCTATTTTGTCCGCGTGAATTTCCCTTTTTACCCCCCATTCTGATTGACCCACTCTCTTATCCTAAGCCCTTTTCGGTCTTTTCCCCGCCCATTACCATTAATCCCACCTCCTTTAGTTTTTCATTCAAAATCGGCGAACACCCCTATCATCCTTGAAACCGTCCCTCTTCGTCTTCTCCCTTTCATCTGAAAGCAGTGATTCTCTCTCTCACTTCTAGCCTCTTAGCCGTCGGCTCTCCTCCCTCTTCTTATACTTCTCAGTTACCATCCCCCTATTTCCTCTTCTCCCTTTTATCGTCCATTTACCTCGGTCCCTCTCCCTCTTCCTCTGCTCTCTCTGTGCGTCCCATTTCTCTCCCCCTCTCGGTATGTTTCTCTCTTCCCTTGTTCTTTCTTTTAGTTTAATTCTGTTTAGTTGTTAGTTTGCTTAGTTATTCTGGTATTTTGTTGTTGGGGTGGGTTATTTTATTGTAGATTGTAGTTACGTAGCCTGTAGGTTATCTAATGATTCATAGTACATTGTGTTTTTCTTTAATCTCTTTACTTACTTTTGAAAACTTTTAGTCCTCTGAAAACCTATGAATCATTATATAACCATTTGCTACTGTCTAGGTTGTAATTTTGGTTTTTTCTAGGTTGTTTAGGTTGTGGTTGTTTGTTCTGTGTTCAGTGTTTCTGTTGTGTGTTGCTACAGGAAAATGCCTCGCACCAAAAATCCTGAACCCTTACCCGTGTCTGACTCTGACTCTGAGGAAGCCTTATCTTATGATGACCTCTATAAGAAGTAGACAAGCGCCCCCTCCTTAAGGAGAGACCCTTTCCTCTTGACCCACCAGACCACCCCTTTGTCTAAAGACTTCGGGAATCCCAATTGATTGAATTGGTTCGCCCACGAGAAATGGGCAATGATGCCTTCGTCCGCCACTTCTACACCTACGCCCGCCTTCATGGCATGTTATCTATCCTCTTCCGTGACCACCGTGTGAATTATTCCTTCACCACATATAACATTGCCCACCACTACCGCCTTCCTGAGGTTCGTCATTCCCACTATTCGCATTACAGAGATAATTATCCTTTTGATGAAATCCTCCAGACCCTGTGCCGGGATGGTGCCACTTGGCATCGTCCTCGCACTGCTGAGCTTTACTTGAAACGCTTCGATTTGGCCTGAGGCGAGGCCGTGGCTGCACCTGGTCTACAACAACATCTTGCCCACTTCCCATCTCCAGGACCTCCCTAAACGCCAAGCCCTTATCGTTTTTCTCCTCATGACCGGAAAAACTTTCGATGTAGCTCAAACTATCCAATGAGCCCTCCACGATTCCGTCAACACCAAAAAACTCACCAATAGCATCATTTTTCCCCACCTTATCTATGACATTTTCTGCAAGTGTGGGGTACCTGCATTTGATAATGACACTATTTTGAACCTGCACCCCTCCTCCGGTTTTAGCACCTCAAACAGCCCACTATTGGACCCCACCCTCCTATCCATCCGGTTTACTATGTTAGTGCAAGCCAGGCAGCTGCTGAGCCAACCGAGGAAGGCCAAGTTGCTCCTAAGCCTTCTCAGCCAGTCACCTTAGACGTGCTTGCGGACGACATTGATGAGCTCTCAGAGGATGTTCACCAGTTACGCCTTACACTCCTCAGGGAGATTAAGCGGCAAAAGGACCGTGATGCATTGTATGACCGAGATCGTCGCTACCGTCGCCGTATTGATGCCTTAATCGCGGACCGGTTGAACTTTGCCTTACCAGCTGAGGAGGAGGAGCCACAGAGCAATATGGGTATGGACGGAGCAGGCACATCCGGTATAGGACTATCAGGGTCCAGGGCAGATGATCCTGGGCAGCAGCTTTAGTTTTTAGTCTCTGTGTTTCTGTTATTTTCTTTTGTTTCATTTGTTCTTGTTCTGTTGTTCTGAGGCTGGATATTTCTGAACCTTTATTGTGCTCAGTTAGTTTTGAACTTGTTTAGATGGATGCTTCTTTCATTGGTTTGTTATGATCTTTGCTTCATTTTCACCCCTGCACTTCATTTCTGCTATTTGCTATCATTGATTCACACCTTGAGGACAATGTTGTGTTTGAGTGTGGGGAAGGGACTTATTGTGGATTTTAGCAAATGATTCTCATGCATCCATGCATCTATGTGATTTTGAGGTGTTTTTGAACTTATAAATTGGTTGAATTGTGAATATTTTGAGTTTAGTTGCTGAAGAGTTGAAATTGCACAGGATTTTCGCTTTCTGCCACCCTTCGCCGCGACAAACGTTTTCCTTCGCCACGGCGAAGTCCCCTTTTCTTTCACGTTAAATGGCGTTCGGCCACACTTTGCCGCGGCGAAGGCCGGCCCTTTCTCAGATTTCGTTTTTGCCACCCTTCGCCGCGGCAACCTCAACATTATGCCGCGGCGATCCACCTTCAAAAAAAATTAAATAATTAATTCTTTGCAATTTCAACTGGTCTTCAGAAATTTTTTTCCTAGCTTAGGTTCTTTATGCTCCTGCATTTTTTAAAATGATAGAAAGTTCAAAATTGTACTAGTGCTTTTAGAAAACTTTCCATGTTTTTAAATGAGGGTTGAACTTGAGGTAGTTATTCTCATGTTTTTGACAGATAGTAAATGATGATATGCTTTGAAACTATGACTATGTGGTAGTTAACCCTTGAGATTGATTAATTGAGATTTTAGCCTTGTTGGAAAGATTGTTGGGCCTAAAGTTATTAAATTGAGTGAATCTGCTTATTTCATATTTCTCTAGAACTTGTTTTAATTCTTAATCAAAGCTTAGTGAATCAATTTTTGTAAAAATGATAGAGGCATTTGATTTCAAATCCTCATTTCCCAAACACAAACCCAATCATTTTTACCGTTGTAAATCCCTTTGGACCTTCATCTTGAGTACATGCATGCAATTATTTGTAGCATAAAAAAGTTGCTTAAATCAAAAAGAAAAAGAGAAAAGAAAAGAAATAGAAAGAAAAAGAAAGAAAGAAAGAAAAAGAGAAAAAGCAAAGAAAAGAAAGGATAAAGATATAAAAATTATAAAATAAAAACTAAGTAGCTTCTTCCCTTGCTTTTATTTAGAATAATTCTGTCTTAATAATTTGTATGCTTGTACTCATTTCTGTTTTCATTCTCATTCCATTCATTTCACTTGGCCTTCATTCAAGTTCTAACCCTTAAAAGTCCTCTTGATTTACAAAGTTTGCTTCCTATGGTGGAGAGGTAGAATTATTACAAGCCTATGGTAGAAATTGGATTGAGTAGACTTGGAGTGAAATAACCCCAAAACAAGTGAGTTAAGAGTGAAACACTTATCAGTGAGATAGATCTTCCTTGATCAATCTTTTGAGTTAATTGCCCATTGAGCTCATTTTCTTAGCATATCCTTGTTTACTGATGTCAACCTTGTGAGAGTTTCTTACTAATCTTCTGCTTTCATCTTTAAGCATGGTAGTGTTTCTCTTTGTGCTAGTATCTCTTTGAGTTATTCTTGAGATTTGTCCAGGAGTACAAAGGTCTAAGTGTGGGGAATTTGATTGAGCTCAAGATATTATTATCTTTTCATTACATTATCCATGATTTTATAGTATTTTCTGGCCCTTTTAATGATAATTGTGCTTAATTTAGATTAAGAGTCCTTGCTTTAAGTTAGTGTCTTTTAGGATTAAATTGTCATAATTGGTTATTAATTGTATTCAATTGATTTCTAGGACAATTGATACTTCAATTTGTTGCTTTTTATTGTAGGATACTAGAGATTGGGGCCAGAATTGAAGAACTCAATGCACAAGAAGCAAGAAAGGATCCTCTGCCTCAGTTCGCCGCAGCACACTTCTGCTTTCACCGTGGCGAACGTCGTCCATCAAGAAGCAAAGCTCTCTGCCATGGTTCGCTGCGGCAAACCCCTCGTATCAGCAAATTTCAGACCTAACCATTTTGGGAAATTTTGACCTACCCACCCCCAGGAACCGACCCATGCACGCAAATTTCGGGTTAGAAACCCTATTTTGGGTATGATGAGGTCAGACCCTTATTATTCAGCCGCCACCTACATTTCTATCATCATCTTCTCTCATCTCTCCCACAGAAACCCTAATCCTCCATCTCCATCTTCTTCACCTTCCATTTTCCTGCATTTCTTCTTCATCCACTTTCATTTCTTTCATCTCCTGATCATTATGGCTGAAGATCTACTCTGGTTGGAGCTGATTCCAAGGCTATGATGAGCTAAGCTATTCAACTCTTGAAGATGGTAGAGTAGCATGAGTTCCCAGGCTTCAAAGGGAAGTTTTAGTTTTAATCTTTAGTTTTAGCTAGACATTTATGATTTCCTAGGTTAGGAGTTGTAAAGTCTTAGTTAGATGTTTGATTAATTTTGTAATCAGTG
>NW_021632461.1:0-45772 GCF_004799145.2 Neltuma alba | reverse complement strand
TGCCAATGAGTCAGTCAGTAGACTCTTCCTGTGCTCAGTTCCTCGTCTTCCCACCATCTTCACTTTATGGTTTGCGAATATTGGCTTCTTCTTCCGGATTTCAGATTTCATTTAATGAATCAATGAGGGTTCTTTCTCATCTTCCCCGTCTCCGTATCCCTCAAAGAAACTAATCTTTTGTGCGCAAAAGCTTGGTCAGAATCACAATTGTCAAAATAATCCATTTATTGTTACGTCAGTATTTTCTAATGGAATTGCTAACACCGTTAGCTCATGTTTAATGGTTTTAATGAGGAAGAAAGACAGAAAAATGATACTTTAACTTCAAAATGCCAAAAACATCCGTCCAATTTGAAAAATCCCGTTTTGGTTTCATCAGACCAAATTAGGATTATTTTGTTAAATGAAAAGATGAAACTACCCTTTGTATTATTTGAAACAAAAACAGGGGAGAGAGAGGTGCGGGTTTAACTTGGGAATGCTTGGTTGAAACTGATAGTGTGAAGAACGGAAAAGAGAGGAGAAGGGAGTGGAGGAAGAAGCTATCGCCATAGAGAAGAGAAGAAGGAAGGGCGTGTTTGTAGTGCTATGGTCATCGTGGAAGAAGAGAGAAGAGAAGAAGGAAGGGCGCGTTGGTGGTGCTATGGTCATCGTGGAAGAAGAGAAAAGAAAAGAAGGACCGAAGGGATACATTGTGGGAGTCGATTGAAGGGGAAGAAGAGAGAAGAGGAGAATTTTAAGTATCCAGGGAGAATTTTACAACTCCAATATATGGATTAACAATATCTTTATATATGTTTACAACTTCAGTATCGGTATTCACAACAGTATTTTTCAGGATAGAAAAAATATCCCCCTTTTATGTAACATCAGTTAAGCGTTTAATAACTTCAGTATAATATTTTAACAACTCAGGTATACTCGTTAACCACATGGTTTCTTACCTTCTTACACCTTGGTAGGATGACTTGCTTAAACATCTGGGAAGAATTTTACAACTCTAGTGTATGGATTTACAATAGTTTTATATATATTTACCATTTCAATATGTGTATTCACAACAATATTTTCAAGATAGGAAAAAAAAACCCATTTTACAACTTTGGTTAAGTGTTGTATAACTCCAGTCTATGGATCAACATTTCCAATAATGAATAAATCTATCATATTACAACTTCAGTAAATCAGATAACAACCCCAAAATAAGTTTTTAACAACTTGAGTATAAGTTTTAACAACTGTCATAAAAGGAAATGATCATTAATGCCAATTTTTGAAACTCAGTTCATATGAAAATCATACTTAAAACATAAAACATAAGGCAATAATATCAAACATGAATAATAAGTAAACTCATCTTGTAGCTTCTATCATAATTAACAATACAGTTAAAGGAAATAACAATTTCAGTAAAGGTATTTTCCTAAAACCATATCCTTAGTGACAGTACTTACGTAATGCCACACGTTACCTCCTTTGAACCCTTGGCGACTTATGCACAATGCAGGACCATCAAAAACCAGAAAACACACAGCCACAGTGATGCTACAAGGATGAAAGAGTCATATGATTTCAAAAAAACACTTACCCTTTCGAACCACCACCTCCTCGTCACCCTTAAGCAGCCTCCGTTGTGCACGTTCTCTCTTTCCTTCCCACTTATCTTTGTTTGGTATGTAGCTTAATGTGGTGCCCACGTTTTGTATCTGGTGAGGGCAGTTTTGTCTTTTCATTTAACAAAATAATCCCAATTGGTCTGATGAGACCAAAATAGGATTTTCCAAATTGGGCGGATGTTTCTGGCGTTTGAAGTTAAAGTATCATTTTTCTGTCTTTTTCCCTTTTAAAGATGATGACTTAGCGGTAGAAATCTAAAGGATCTAATAAGAAGACAAAAAAAAACATCTAAAAACCTGATTTAAAATTGAATGAAATTATAACAACTTTCAAATTAGTTTTCTCATTTGAAAACTACGTAATTTTAAAAATATGTTTTTCTTTTTTTGCCGACAATTTTAAAATTATATTTATATGATACCACTTTCGATCCTTAATATAAGACCATGTTGACTTTTATTTTGATTTAAATATAAGATCTCAATCCACTTTGTCTCTCATATTTATACACTTTTTTTCCAAAGTAGCCCTTCAACAACGATAGTTCTAGTCAATATACTTGATTAGTAAGGATATTTTAGGAAAGACAACACCTATTTAGAACAAATAACTAATTCAACTTATTTTTTTAATCTTCTCAAATAGTCAACTGGCTCTTATAATAGGATCGGAGGTAGTATTAAAAGAATATAATATAAAAATGTTTTTTTAATTTTAGTCATTATGGTCAGGTATGCTTTAATTATCTAAATAGAATAGGAAAAAATTGAACGCGACACGGAAATGCAAACAAATTTGCATTTTTGGGCCAAAAAAACCATTGGAGGGTACTTGTCATTTTAGTGTTTCATAAACAATGACTATTAATGTTTTGCTATGTGTAAGACTAATGTTAAAATCAGTATTTATGATCAATCTGCATGATTCATATTATGATAAGCGCGTCATGCTTATTTTTCTAATAAGCCTTTAGTCATCTAATTTTGTACTATATTTTAGATATGTTTCTTAATTTGATAAAGTATTTTTTTAATCTTTACTCCCAACAACAATCGATAATTTTTAGAGAAATTCATAATTTTTCTGTCTGTCAATGTCATTGCTAATTTAAAAAATTAGATTTAATATATCAATTTTTTTTAAGGTTGCTTTTGTGTGTTCTATCACGAAAAACAGTGGAATTCATTCAGTTCAAATCTCAATAAAATTACGTCAAAAATAAGTTCTTTTATTATTGCTTATTAAATCTTTGTTCTTTCTGTTGTTTTTAACATGAAACGAACTTGTTAAATCTTAAAAATAAGGACCATTTGATATTATAAATGATTCCGCGAACATTTTCGGGTCTCTTTATTTTGCAATTCATACGACACAACAAGTAGAATTTACTCAAATGACATGTAGAGGTGATATTTTATTAAATCTAATTTCTGTAACTTTCAAGCATGTTAACAAATGAACCTTGCAAATTAATAAATAAAACCTGTAAATTGACAAGTTCAGTCAAGGTTTAGGTTTCAACAAGTTCATTTGGTACTACTACAAAAGGGACTGACTTGAAATATTAACAAGTAAAAGTTAGGGTCAAGATGTAAATATATTGATGAATTTTTTCTAAATGTATGTTTGGCATCATAAACAAATTTTTTCTAGCGGTACGTTTAGCATCATAAACAAATTTTAGGAAAATACGCTAAGGTTTCAAAAAGGTTGCAATATGTCGCAATCATTAACTATTGCAATATTTACTATTTGTTATGATAAAAAAAGATAACATGAATGCTTATATGGTTTAGAGAGAATGATAAGGAAAAGAGTGAAAGTACAAATATACCTATAAAATTTCTTTTCAAATGTGTATCTGACACCATAAACAAATTTTTGGTGCAAAAATAAATAGCTATATATGACCATTCCAAAAGAACTTTAAAATAGTACCATAATTTAATTCATCAAAATTGACCATCTTATTCAAATTTTTGACCAAATAAAGTAAAAATAACATTAAGCTGGTATTTTAATTTCCCTCCTTCAAGCGCAACTCCTTCCTCCTTACAAAAATAGCATTTTGAGTTTCTTTTCGATTCTAACAACGTTCTCTGCTCACTATTGCACCTTCATCTAAGAGAAAAAAACAAGCTTAAACTCTACACGGTACTTACTCTTTCATTTCATCTCTCTTATTCTAAGAAGAATAATGCTACTCTCTCAAGTTTACTTCAGTCTTCACTAACGAGTAACTAAAAGAGACGCGATTGGAGTAGCTAAGAGAATAGCAAATAGTATTAATCAATCTCAAAATATAACTTCAAACTAGTTATTTAGTTATTATACTATTCTATGGCAAGCCCATTCAGGCTTTCATGATAAGTGGGAAAACCTCATACTCTAAACTTTCATTCCATTTTGTCTAAGATTGACATTTTATTGGGTCAAAGGTTATTGGCTTCACTTAAAAAACCAATTTCAGTACATCCAGCCATGTTAGGGAAAACTTTGAAGCTTAATCAACATAGAGGAGCCTCTTGCAGTGACATTTTGAGAGATATGTTCTATCTGCTTTCTTTTTCTCCGTTTTGTATCAATAGGAAGTAGTAGTTCAACTTTTTACGACTTTTTTTAATTCTAGTTTCTGTTCTTGTTTTATTATTGTACTTTGAACTTTTATTTTTACTTAATATCATTTTGCCTTTAGAAAAAACTGATATTTTCTTTTAAAATTTAATCTATAATGCTGTATAAAGAAAAGATAATTATGTAATTTTATATAATTATTAAGCACCCAGAGTTTCTTTATGAAAATTTGGAAATTTTTTGCCTCACACTAAAATTAACTAAAGTATTGTCTCAAAATGTTATTGGGAGAATATTATAAAAAGAATTTTTGAAATTATTAAATTTCAAATAAAAATTTTCTTAAAAAATGAGTTGTTATTTGCAAGTTAAATATTGTTAAAAACTATTAAAATGTACGAACTATATCTGATTTGAGACTTAATAATTTCAAACTTCTTATTGTGAAAATTTTCCAATGCTATTCTCCTAAAAATAATATAAAGATTTGATTATTTTTAAATGAAAGAAATTCTTTTTTTTTTTGGGAAAGAAAGCAATTCTTTTTTTTTTGGGAAAAAAAGAATCAAAATGCAATTTTATCCCTAATTTTATTTTTGTAGTGCATACAATACCTTGATCTTTTAAGTGATGTAATTTTATCCATGATCTTTTTATTTTGGTGCATTTATCACTTTAATATTATTTATGGTGCTTCCAACACTCTAAGGATTGGGGTGCTAGATGTAATTAAAAAAAATACTGGGGTACTGGATACACAAAAATAAGATTGTAAGCAAAATTGTATCAATAAAAATATTAGAGTGTTGGGTATACTTAAAAAATGAGATAAAGAGTGTAATTGCACATCTACCCAAAAATTTAAAAAAAGTCATCATACGCTTTAAGAATGTCATGTTACTTATACTCTTTTAATACGAGACATCCACTCATCAGTCATGTTTAATGTACTCATTTTACCTTTTAAATAAATTGACTTTATTTCACGCAAAAAATACTGTAGACATCACATTTTTCTTCAAATTTTACGGAAATTGTTTTCAATGCATAAATAATATGAGATCCATTAGCAAATAATGGAATGTTTTTCATTGAGAGAAACATCAATTGTTTGGGGGGGGGAGAAAAGAGAGAAACATTAGTTAATTAATTATTTAATTCGTGTAAGAGAAATTCTAAAAAAATATAAGAATTTCCTATTCAATTTTTAAGCATAGAGTATAAACAATTGTCAACTTGCATAAAAATTTGTATTTTACATGGTGCTTAAGATTTGTCACCATTTTTTTTTTTCATCATATCACTCTGTTTATAATTTATAAATAGTATAATTTCATATAGCTATTAAAAAACTACGAAATATTATAAAACATGTATGTTTACTTTAAGATATGCCGCATTATTTGGTATTTATATTTTATAACTACTCCTTCTCATTTTAAATAGGGAAAATGACACATAAAGAAATATGAAATTATAAAATGCCAAAATGAGAAGCTAAGCAAATGTATTACCAGATAGGGAAGTGTTGCCTGATTTGGGATTATGCAAATGTTGGCCAATTACCAAACAGCCCTTCTGTCAGTCAAAGTTTGAAAGCGGAGAGAGAGAGGCGTGAACACTCGTGCACTGCCCACTCGTGCTTCCCGGTTTCTCGCTTCCACCATCCCCATTGTTGCCCTAAAAATGCCGGCAAGTTAGACAGTTGACGACCTCGAAACAGTGTGTGCGTAAGAGAGCTGAGGAGTTAGAAGTGGAAGGGTATGCTGTTCGAAGGGCGAACGTGGTCATGTCTGACTGATTGTGTGGAAAGACGAAGGTTGGCGCACAGTGATTCACCATTGCATTTAACAAGCATCAACAACATTTCATTGAGGTAAGTTTAGGCATTTAAGTTTCGTCCTGTGGTCGACGTTTTTGGGTGAGTTTGGGAAGCAATGATTAGGCAATATTTAGATATGACGCGATGAAGTTTGTGAATGACAGAAATGGCGATTAAGGGTTTATGCTGAGTCTCTGTGGCAAGCTATTTTGTTTTTTATAATGAAGTTGAGAACTATGACGTTAGGGAAAAATTGGTTTTCAAATCAGTAGGAAAATTGTTTGATTGACTGGAAAGATTATATGAACGGACTGGAAATGACAATAACATACTGGTAAATGACTATGAAGGAACCTAAAATGACCATATTCATAGTAATGACCTTACTGTCTGATTGACTGGAAAGATTATATGAATAAACTGGAAATGACAATACCATGCTGGTAAATATCTATGAAGAAACTTGAAATGACCATATTCATAGTAATGACCTTACTGTTATTCTGTAATGGGCATATTGGTAATGACAATAAATTAATTGGAAATAACCATATTTATAGTAGCATCCTTACTGTCAGTTTGTAATGGCTATATTGTAAATGACAATGAAGGAACTGGAAATGACCATAACGAATCTGGAAAGAATTAGATATTTAGTATATGTATAAAAATTATCATTTAATGATGGTACCTTGATGACTTTGCAGAATTATACGAGATGGTGTTGGAAGAAGGGGAAGGGTCCACAAGCAAAGGAGTCCACAGTGGGCTTGTGTTGTTCAGAAGGGAGTATATGGCAAAACGAGGGGAAAAGTGTAAAAACGCAAGAGAAGAAAAAATTGAAGTGGGGAAGGCATGGAGGGCCCTGAGTGAAGAAGAGAAAGATAGGTATAATGAGAGGGTAAGAAAACGAAGCCATAGAAAGGTGAGAAGAAGAAATATGATGTTCCCTTGTACACCCGGTGCTCATTGCCCGGATTTCTATCATTGGCTGAGTATGTAAAGAAGAACAGGCGGTTAAGGCAGAAAATTGAGAGGATGGGATTTGGGAACTTGCTTAATGTGAATGTGAAGCAACTTTCATGTGATCTACTTGTGTCATTGTTGAGATGCTATGACCCACTAAAACATTTTTTGACCATTAAGGGGCAAGGGCAGGCAGTTGAGGCAAAAGATGCTCATGAGTTTCTAGGTGGACCTGACAATGGGGAGGAAGTGAGATCTGATGTTAGTGAGGATGACCCGGAATACAAGAGGTTGAAGGACACTTATTGGAAGGTTCCATTTACCCAGATACTGAAGAGGATATTATCTGGAAAAGAAAGCAACAATTTTAGGTTCCTATTTATGCTTTATACAGTTAGAGCTTTTTTATGTCCTGGGTCAAGCACAATTGTACATATACATTTGTTGAAAGTGATACGTCACACGATGGATAGGTTTGGGAAATATGATTGGTCAACATACATAATCAAGAACCTGTGGAAGGAAATGGGAGACTTTGTAAAGATGACAAAGAAGAAGAAGAAAAGAACCTGCAATGTTGGAGGGTGTCTTTATTTGCTGCTGGTAAGTCAATATTTTTCTTATGGTTCACTATATTTTTGTTTTATGTTATTGTTGTAGAAGTGTGACCTATTTTTATTTGGTTTTGCAACTGTATTTTGCTGAGCGTTTCCCGTTGGGATTGTCTGTTGACCGGGGTTCAACAAGCCCCAATGAATATTGGACCGAGGAGAAGATAAAGGAGAGGGTGGAGAAAGAGAGAGGTAGCAGCATGGGAATATTGCATGGAAGCAGTGGCAGCGAGGTATACTCAGCAGGACATGAGGACAGTCCAATTCTGCAGTCTTTAGATCCGGTATGTGGGAACTTAGAAAATATACGTGACCTAAGTTTAAGTAAGTCTATTAGCAAGGTTAATACTTGAGATGACAAGACTTTATTTACAAATGACCAGTGAGATACAGGCATTCGATAACGGTGATCACTTTTTTTGATATCTTCATTTATTGTGTATGCAGGCGTTGAAGGAGGTGAGGGCTCGTTTTGTTAAGAAGCTTGAAGAACATGGAACTTGTAGCCAATTGCTCACAAGCTAACGAGTACTGAGAATAGATAGATTAACCGAATGAAGATTCCAAAAAGAAATGTTACTGGCTGCCCTATATGGTTGTCAAAGAAAAATGGACTATACACTGTTAAATCAGGATACCAGTTTGCGAAGAATGAAGAAGCAAAGGCAGAGCTGCAAAGACCAGGAAGATCCTACAGTGTTCTTGCACAACTTTGAAAGTGCATACAGAGATTGCAAATCCCACCGAAGATAAAACACTTCATGTGGAGATTGCTGTTAGGTGCTAGTCAAAAGAAAATGAAGAGGATATGACCTGTCCGCTTTGCTGTAATGATGTTGAAACTTCAGAACACCTTATATTGCTTTGTCCACAGGCAAATAGATGGTGGTTTGGATGTTCTTTGTCCTTGACCATTAATTGCAACCAAGTTTTGAGCACTGATAGGTGGTTAGAACAGTTGCTACTGCATAATAAAAATATTGGTGATACAGGCTGTGCTCTAATTGTAGCTTCATGTTGGTGAATCTGGAAGGCAAGATGTGGAATGGTATTTCAAGGTGCTCAATTGGATCCATTAAAGGTGGTTTCCTCAGCATCCTTATTGGCAAAAGACATTTGGATAGCTAAAAGAAATGAAATAATGAAAATGCAAAGACATGGCTTCAAGCATGATATTGAACAGCAGGAATTAACTTGGAAAGCACCTGCTATTGGATCTCAAAAAATAAATTGTAATGGTGCTTTTGGGAAAAATCCCGGCCAATGTGGAATTGGGATCATTTGCAGAGATCATAATGGTGTCTCTCTTGGAAATGTGTATAGAAAGATTATAGCAACTTCTGCTTTCCATTCAGAGCGTTTGGCCCTAAGAGATGCTATAATTTACAGTGACCAATTTTAGTGTTTAAATATCTCTATTGAGATTGATTGCCAAGTTTTGTTCAAGACTGTAACCGACAAATCTTTTGCTGAATTGGAATGGCAGTGTCAAGACCTTGGTGCTGAAATTCTGTCCATTAGAAGCAAGGCCTCATGTTCCCATCACATTTGGTCTCAAGACAGGTAAATAATGCTATAGATTATTTGGCAACTTGCAAAAAGAATGGGATAGCTACCAGTAGAATGCTTGTTGTAGCACCATCTCATTTTCAACAACTCTTAGATAATAATGTTTTCGGGACAGGAAGTCTAATTTTTCATAAACAATTTGAGAATCGCCGAGCGAATGGGTGTAGGCTAATCACTTTGTACTCTCGTATTTCTCATTAATAAAACGTGTCCTTTAGTTAAAAAAAAAAAGGTCTTATATTTAATATTTGAGCATCATTTTTAAGATCAAGAGAATCCAAAATAAATAGTTTAAGGCGTGGGTCCTTTTTTGCAATTTCGTCCAAAACTTGTCAATAAAAAGCAGAAGTCTTTGTCGCGTTCTTATCCCTTGAGAAGCAAATAATAACTCTTTCTAAAAGTATTCCTTATTTATGACACTATTAATCATCTTCTTTTCTTCTTCGTTTCGTTTCCAAGGCAGCAAAAGCCACCGCAGGTATCCTCCATTTCCATTTGGGTTCAAACGTCGTCATAATGAGCAACGAATAGTGAGTTCGTTTCTTCTTCCCTCTAACGATTCCGTTTTCTCTATCACTTTATAACACACACTGTTTTGGTAATTAACTTTGCATTTTTCTTGTTGTTCTTTTTCTGGCACGATCCAGCGATTATCTGTTCAAGCTTCTGCTAATCGGGGACTCCTCGGTTGGAAAGTCTTGCCTGCTTCTCAGATTTGCCGTGAGTTAACTCTTTTGGACCTTGGGTGTTTGTATGGCTAAGTTTAGTTTGATTGTGTTTATGTTTACGAAGAGTGAAAACATGGCTTAATGTTTAAGGTTGCTGGGCGGTTATTTGATTGTTTATTTTTTTGTTCAGGATGACTCGTACGTGGACAGCTACATCAGTACCATTGGAGTTGATTTTGTTAGTTCTCTCATTTCACTATATGAATTCAAATTTTTGGATGTTTACTTTCACATAAATTGTTTCTTTATGTTCTGACGTACAAATTTCTGGAATTTTCCAGAAAATCAGAACTGTGGAGCTGGAAGGGAAAACAATCAAATTGCAGATTGTGAGTTAAAAACTATCTCCAATTAACACAGAACAGAAAACCTATGCGTAATTTTTCTGCGTGACTTGTGCCCGCGCTCTTGTGTGGGGACGCTCATAAGTAATTGTACCAAAAGATATTCTGGTATCTCTGGGTATTATCCTATGTGGCTATGTGTAATGCTGAATATGCATGAGTTGTCTTCAATTCTCTTTTTATCTTTTTCATGTAAAAAGTTGAAAAGGTGTTTTATGTTTGTTAGAAAATTTCTATTTTAAACCTATCCCAGTTCAGGTTTCTATTCTACAAAATGTGGTTAAGTTTTTCTGTTTGGGACTTGAGAATGATGGTGCAGTTGTAGGTACAGCGCGGCCTTTCCATGTAACATTATTAAAATATGCTTCTAGTTTTGATGCATGGCTTGCTCATATTGCTTCTTCCTTATGCTTTATCCTCAGCCCTTCTTTTGTCTTAGAAATTATACATAAGCTTGCAGATCTATTTCAATGCATGTTTCACATGGTAATATTTTAATTCAGAACAAAATGCTAAATACAGTTTTTGCATTGCTATCACCAGATAATTGGTTTACTAAATCCAGTGAAAGCATCAGCCTTTTCCCAAACATAGATTAACAATTTTCCTTTGCTGTCTGTTTAGTGGGATACTGCTGGACAGGAGCGATTCAGGACTATAACGAGCAGTTATTATAGAGGAGCACATGGAATAATTGTGAGTTCTTCTTACATGAGAAATATAGAATAATCTTGTCACAAATAAAATATATCAGCAATATTCTGAAACTTTCTATATTGCAACAGATTGTATATGATGTAACTGAGCAGGAAAGCTTCAACAATGTCAAGCAATGGTTAAATGAAATTGATAGATATGCTAATGACAGTGTGTGCAAGCTTCTTGTTGGGAACAAATGTGATCTAATTGATAACAAAGTCGTTGATACACAAACAGCAAAGGTAAATTCCACCGTTTGGTTCTCCTTTCTATGTGAATTTTCTATATAATTCTGTTTATATTCTTATGTAAGTTCAGTCTGCTCAAAAATTAGTAAGCTGAAATTAATTTTTTGCTCAGACATTCATACTTTCTATGTGCTTATTGTTTAACAGGAAGTATATATCTTATTTTTCAACTATAACATGTGTGTTATAATTTTGGTCTTATGTTTCTTTTTGTTTGAGTTTCTTTTCTGCACCATAACCGTCACACACTCCCTCATGATCTTGGGAGCTTAATGAAGTCAACAAAGTTTTTAATTGCATTCTGGGCAATGATCCTTAGTCACTGGAAAAAGAAAAGGAAAATAGATATTAAATTATTCAGGCTAATCTCTTTTTGTCTTGACGAAATTTAAGAGGTTGAGATTTGGAGAAGTTAATTTTTCCTCTTCAACAGCTCTGCTCTGGTTACTGTAAGTGACATTTAGATGGTATTGTGCATAAATTGGACCCTAGTAAGATTTTTATATGACAATGACAAGTTTGTTTCTGACTGAATGATGACATAAAATAATTGAATTGTGAGATATCAGATTTGCATTTGCTAGCTAGGGGCAGATGCTAAAGATTATTATATTCTTCATCATGGAATTGTTTTTCTAATATGAATTATTAGCAGCAAATGCCCAAACATCAAATGGAACATCAGTAATAGTTCTGTGAAGTACTGTAAGTGACAATGAGATCACATTTTCACCTGTCTGACTTGATTTTTATTTATCTTGGGTGTGGCTACAAATCACAGGCATTTGCTGATGAACTTGGTATCCCTTTCCTTGAGACAAGTGCCAAAGACTCAATCAATGTTGAGCAGGCTTTCTTAACCATGGCAGCTGAGATTAAGAACAAGTATGTAAAATTTCCCAGTTTCTTTTCTCTAGTGTCATTGGGACTTTATGGATTTTCGAATTTAATCATTGTTGTGATATAGGTCTTACACTTTGACTCCTTGTTTAAATTTAAAGAATTTACCATAATGGATTCCTTTAGCGACATTTTTTTCTTTTTGGCCCGCTTTAGTGATAGTTTTAACGTCCACGATCTTTCATATTGCAACCAGCAAGCTCTTGGTTATTTTGACATATGGTCATGAGAGAGGTTGAGTTGTGAGACCTTAGTGCAAACTGTATTAAGAAAAAATATATCAGTTTTTGTCATAAATAAGAATGGCTCTTTATTATTAGATTTTAAATTAAAGTCAATTTTGTGCTAGTTATTTTGGGTAACCTGTGAGGATATTAACTTCTTGCAAATTTTAGATTTGTGACCATGCTGTGTGTAACATGCGGATTGTTGATGTTCTGATTCTCTTCATTTTATTCCCAATACTCTCCCTCAAGCTCGATTCCCTTTTACTTTCTTTCCTTTTTTCTGAATAATGATTAATGAAGACTGGTAGTTGAGTTAGGCTATTTTAAAACTCTGTTAAGAGCGTCAATGGCCTGTTGATCATTGCATTGGGTTCCTCTTCAGATATAAGGTAATATTTCTAAGACAGGAAGAGAGAAGTGGGGCCCACTGGCACTGGCCAAGTTCTTCTCCACTAAATATGAGATCGTCAGATTACAGTTGATTGTCTATATTTGACCATTTATAAAAATATAAGTTAATCTGTATAGTTATAATTTGATCTAAATTCTAAAACAGTTCAGAACTGCACTGGAAATACAGTAAAAAGAAACCTGGTGAAGAGAAATTTGACTCGAGACCTATTGGGCTTCTGTACCCTGAATCTTTTATTTTCTAATTATCTCTCTCTTCTTGAACTCCTCCAATGACAAGAGAGGATCCAAATAGGTCTGGATTGTATTTTGAAAGTAATGTTGGTATGATATGCTATGAACTTATGATTTGAACTTGAATGCAGGATGGGAAACCAGCCAAGTGTTGGCAGGTCAACAGAAACCGTTCAAATGAAAGGGCAACCAATCCAGCAGAAGGGAAACTGTTGTAGTTAGGCAGTAATTTAGTGTTCAATTTCTTCTTTCTTCTACTGCTATTAATATGGCAAGACACTCTGTTCCTTTACTCTGTTATATTGTGGAACTTTTCAGAAGCTGATAAATATATTATATTTAAGTCTTTTGGAAATTGTAAATCTGACGAATTATTAAGTGTTAGAAAGCCCCTGATTATCTCCCTTGATTCTCTCTATTAATTGCCCATGATATTAGCTAGAATATATATTTCCTGATTTAGTGTGATATTGCAATATATGTAATTTATGACTGATTGATTCTGGAGGGATATTTTTTCTCATCCGGACTCTATATATTGTAACCCAATCATATGGAATAAGATATGAGCATGAAATATTCAGCAAAATAAACATGGTATCAGAGCGTAGGGTTCCACCTGAACCCAGAAAATTTCGTGCGTTGCTGCCGTGAGATAGAGAGAGAGAACGCGAGGAGAGAGAGAGAGAGAGTGAGACGTCCCAGATCTGAAGCCAGGAGCAGACCGTGGACGACACCGCCCCTCCAGTCCTCACCGGCGTCCTCAGATCGGCGTAACCCTTGAACGCGACGTCGAACGGAGCTGCGCGTGAAGCCCACGCGCCGTCACAAGCTCCGCGCGTGAAGCCCACGCGCCGCCACTGCCCCTGCGCGTGAATGCACGCGCCGCCGCCGGAAAAAGCAACAGTACCTCCCAGAGATCCAGAAAATGAACCCATCAGAGTTCCCACCCCTTTTTGGGTCTGTTCGTAATATTCCAATGGCCCTTATGTCCGGTACATCTTCAAATACTCAAAGCACTCCTTTTTCACCTGTAGTCACCTCTCAAGCCTCTGATCCAGAACCATCCTTAACCTCTGAACATCAAGCTATGGTGGTGGCTCACAAACTTAATGGTAGCAACTATCTCCAATGATCCCAAAGTGTGTTAATGTATCTCCGTGGGAAGCGTAAGGAGAAATATATCAATGGAGAGGCAAAACAACCTTCACATAATGATCCCAAATTTGACACCTGGTTTGCTGAAAATAATCAGGTGATGTCTTGGCTGTGCAACTCAATGACTCTCGAAATCAGTGAAGGATACCTCTTGGCAAGCACAGCTAAGGAAATCTGGGACGCTGCTAAGAGGACTTACTCCACACTAGACAACACTGCAGCCCTATTGGATCTAAGGAGGCAGCTGAAAGATCTGAAGCAAGGAAACTTAACTGTAACACAATATTACAGCACTTTAACAAAGATATGGCAGCAGTTGGATCTCTTTGAAGTTCATCCTTGGAAGGACATGGATGATGCTAATTACTACAGACAACTGGTGGAAAAAGGACGAACCTATGACTTCCTATTGGGTTTGAATGATGTCTTTGAAGAGGTAAGAGGCAGAATTATGGGTCTAAAACCGCTTCCCTCCCTATTTGAAGTCTTCAGTATGGTCAAGTTTGAAGAAAGCCGGAGACACCTCACTCAGGGTAACCAAACCCCAGTAGATGGCTCAGCATTGGTCACGAGGAGGTCCCCAACATTCGAGGGATCTGAGAAGAAAGGGACCAAGTGGTGCAATCACTGTAACAAGAAAGGCCACACCAGAGACGAATGTTGGAAACTACATGGGAAACCAACCCAAGGGAAGCAGAAACAACGGGAAGATAGAAAAAGCCACCACACCTCCTCTGAAGAAAAAGGTGATGATGGAGACCAGTTGACCAGAGAAGAGCTTCAAATGCTTCGTAAGATACTTGAAAAACAAAACAAATCAAAATCTGTTCCCAACGTGAACTTGATTCAGTCAGGTAATTCTATTATAGCCCTTAATGCAATGGTAACTAGTGATGAGACTTGGATTGTTGACTCCGGTGCTACAGACCACATGACTGGTAATAAGTCCTTCTTCAAAACCCTCAAATATTGCCATGAGAACCTTAGGGTAAAAGTAGCAACTGGACTATATACTAAAGTTGAGGGTGTTGGCATTGTGGCCCTATCTGATGATCTGGAAATCCATAATGTTTTGTTTGTTCCTGCTCTTACCTGCAACCTTATATCTGTGAGCAAATTGACTAAAGGACAAGTATGTCGGGTAATCTTTGATGATGTTAAGTGTGTTTTTCAGGATTCGACCTCGGGGAGGAAGATTTTGACTGCTAAAGAATGGGATGGACTCTACTACTTTGAAGGAAAAAATATGAAGACTGCAGGAGCAAAGAAGGCTATGGTTAGCTCTAATTCTCAGAATAAAAATGTAATGTTGTGGCATCAAAGATTAGGCCACCCCAGTTTTGATTATATGAAGCATGTGTTTCCAACTTTATTCAATAAAAATTCTTCTCCTTTCCAATGTGAAACGTGTCAAATTGCCAAACAAACTCGCGCCTCTTATCCCAAACATACTTACAAACCTACTGCCCCGTTTACAATGATTCATACCGACATTTGGGGACCAGCCAAAATCAACACCCGAACAGGCACAAAGTGGTTTATTACATTCATCGATGATCACACCCGGGTCACATGGGTTTACCTTATGAAAGAGAAATCCGAAGCTTTACAAATCTTCAAAAACTTTCACTCTTTTGTGAGAACCCAATTCCAAACTCCCATCAAAGTTCTGAGAAGTGACAATGCCAAAGAGTATGTGAGTGGAGCCTTTAGGGAATTTCTTGAGCAGGAAGGAATCCATCACCAAACCTCATGTGTCTATACTCCTCAACAAAATGGAGTTGCTGAGCGGAAAAATAGGCATCTTCTAGAAGTAACCCGAGCTATTATGATGGAAAGAAATGTTCCAAGTTTGTTTTGGGGAGATGCTGTGCTAACCGCTGCTTATCTCATCAATCGAATGACCTCCAAAATTCTCCATTTCACTACCCCCATACAAAAACTCCTCGAGACCTACCCCACCTCACCTATCATCAATACCATCCCTCAAAAGGTCTTTGGGTGTGTCGTCTTTGTTCATAAACATGATGGGGGCAAACTTGATGCTAGAGCAGAAAAATGTATTTTCCTCGGATATTCCTCCACCAAAAAGGGGTATAAGTGTTATTGTCCCACTACCAGAAAACTCATAATCTCCAAAGACACAGTTTTTTATGAGGATGATGCTTATTATCCCAAATTACCCATTCAGGGGGAGCACTATGGAGTAGAATGGCTAATTACACCTGAACCTATGACCAACCCCAACACACATCTTACCCCTCTTGAACCTGCCATACCACCTGAACCTATGATCATTGTCCCTGAACCGGAACCAAAAACCCCTAGTCCTACACCTCCACTAGAGCACCAAAACCCCACAAATATCCCTCACCCAATGGAAACCAATGCTGAAATTGATGCAGGGGTGACAGAGTGTTCAAGTCCTCAATCAGGTGAGCAGGACAGTAGTAGTAGGGTCCCTTCCATTCCAAGGCAGCAACATGATTCCAATCCAGAGTTGGATCCTGAAGAGCTAGGATGGCCCATTGCACTTAGAAAAGGGGTAAGATCATGTACTCAGCATCCTATTCAAAAATTTGTCTCTTATGGCAATTTATCTGCTAGAATGCAAACCTTTGTGGTGAATAGCTCACAGGTGAAGATTCCAGAAACATTTCAACAGGCTATGAAAGATCTTAATTGGAAACGTGCCGCATATGAGGAGTTGAGAGCCTTAAAGGAAAATAACACGTGGGATATTACCACACTTCCTAAGGGTAAGAAAGTAGTGGGTTGCAGGTGGATCTTCACCCCTAAATTCAATCCTGATGGAAGTATCAATAAGTACAAAGGAAGATTAGTTGCTAAAGGGTACACCCAGACTATGGGATTGATTATCAAGAAACGTTTGCTCCTGTGGCAAAGTTCAACACCATCCAGGTACTCCTGTCCCTAGCTGCTAACCTTGATTGGTCTCTACATCAACTAGATGTGAAGAATGCTTTCCTAAATGGAGATTTGGAGGAGGAAGTGTACATGGCAATCCCAGATGGAGTAATAGCTCCACCCAACTCAGTTTGCAAACTGAAGAAATCACTGTATGGCTTGAAACAGTCTCCACGAGCGTGGTTCGATAGGTTTGCCAAGGCAATCAAAAGGTTTGGCTACATCCAAGGACAAGCTGATCACACTCTCTTCGTCAAACACAGTAATGGAAAGGTAACGATCCTAATTGTGTATGTGGATGATATAGTCATAACTGGCAGTGATGAAGTTTCTATCTCCCAATTCAAGAAAGCTCTAGCTAGGGAATTCCAAGTGAAGGACCTAGGACAAATGAAGTACTTTCTTGGAATGGAGGTTGCTAGATCCAAAAAGGGTATAAGTGTGTCTCAACGAAAGTACACACTTGATTTGCTCCACGAAACAGGAATACTTGGGGCTAAACCTAGTGAGACGCCTATGGAAGAATCATGTAATCTAGAAGTGAAACCAGACGGGGTACCAGTCAACTCAGAAAGGTACAGAAGACTTGTAGGTAAACTGATCTACTTGACTCATACAAGGCCTGACATTAGCTATGCAGTTGGAGTAGTAAGCCAATTTATGCATCAACCCCAGGAAGAACATATGGAAGCAGTATACAGAATCCTGACCTACCTCAAACTCAATCCTGGAAGAGGAATATTCTTTAAAAAGGGGAGTACAAGGAACATAGAGGTCTACACTGATGCAGATCATAGGAGAGCTGTGGATAACAGAAGATCTGTCACAGGATACTGCACTTATGTTTGGGGAAACCTAGTCACTTGGCGAAGCAAGAAACAGACTGTAGTCTCAAGGAGTAGTGCTGAAGCTGAGCTAAGGGCTGTAGCCCTGGGGGTATGTGAAGGAATGTGGGTGATCAGACTTCTGAAGGAATTGAGAATTTCCTATGAAGGACCTATGAACCTCTGGTGTGACAACCAAGCCAGCATTGAAATGACCAAGAATCCTGTGTATCATGACCGAACAAAGCATGTTGACATTGATCGGCACTTCATCAAGAAAAGGTTGAAGATGGCACAATTAACCTGAGCTATGTGCGCTCAACTGATCAGATTGCTGACGTCATGACCAAACCTTTAGCCAGAGTCAAGTTTGAAGGGCTTCGAAGCAAGCTGGGAATGGTTGACATCTACTCTCCAGCTTGAGGGGGAGTGTTAGAAAGCCCCTGATTATCTCCCTTGATTCTCTCTATTAATTGCCCATGATATTAGCTAGAATATATATTTCCTGATTTAGTGTGATATTGCAATATATGTAATTTATGACTGATTGATTCTAGAGGGATATTTTTTCTCATCCGGACTCTATATATTGTAACCCAATCATATGGAATAAGATATGAGCATGAAATATTCAGCAAAATAAACATTAAGTTTAGAATGAAAGTTGAACTACTACTTACATATATTCGTCTTCTCAGAGCCATGGACTGCACGTGTGTATCTGCAGAATTAATATGCCATAATTTTTTTTTAACGTTTCTAATATTTCCTTATTATGGTAATTAATGTTGTCTTGAACTTCTACAATTAGTGATGAAAATAGTAATTAATATTATTTTGACATTTCAAAATGATATTGCAGATAAGCGGCAATAATCACTACTCATTAGTATTCCTCTGGTCCTAAATATAAGACCCATTTTATAGTGTAATTTTGTGTAATTACACTACAAAATAGGTCTTATATTTAGGACCGGATGAGTAATTAAAAATTTATGTTCAAATCTATTATCTTACAATATTTGTGAGTTGAAAAAATTATAACTCATCATGTGTTTTTTTTTTTTTTGCATAAGTTTTTCAGGGACCAATTAGTATTAGTAATAACTCAATTTAGATGTCATATTATTAAGGAGAATACTTATGTCAAGTTCATTAGGTCAAGTTTGTCCATTTATCCAATCATATCCTGCCACATGTATTATTTGGCCTCATCACCATTTAACCCCCACAATCCGTTTAATCCCCGTTAGTCTAGAAAAATTATTTTAAAAAAACAGTTAAAAAAGAAACCTGGACATCGTTTGTGCGATCCAACAAAACAAGGAAGCAATGGCCGGTGAAGAGCACTAGCAGCAAACGACGCACAGAGATTTTGTGGGTAAGAAAGACCGCTGCACAAATGGTATTGCTTCTGCGAGATTCTTTTGTTTTGATTTCTCAAGGCTTCTTTGATTTTTGATTGGGAACAAAATTTTGCTTTTTAGATTTGCTGGGAGATGAACATAGCGTCCATGCGAATGCCTTTCTACTCCTTGAAAGTGCTTGAAAATATCCAGCATCCCACTATCTTGTAAGGATTTGTCGTTGTTTTGTTTATTTTTTGTCAGAATAGGAATACACGTCTTCTATTCAAAGTATCTCGTGATTGATGGATTCTTCTTCTGAATTTTGAAAAGAACAAGAAAAACAAGTAAAATCCAGTAACTACCTATGTTCTAATAGCTAGATAAGCTGAGAAAAACTATACCCATTAACGGATTTGGTCATGGCACTGTTGAAATAGTACTAAGTGGAAGCTATTGAGGAGAAGCAGCCCCTGCCACCGCCAGCAGTAGCAGCTACAACGGCTTGCTTTGGATCCTTTAGATTCATAGATCATATGATCTGATTCTACCTAGAATTACATCAAATTAAATCATCAAACACAAGTGGCTTAGACTAGCAAGATTTACTTGTGTTAACACTATTAACAGTATGATTTGTTGCGTTAGATTTATGACTGGTAAGAACATGCATCTTTTGGTAGATTGCCATTGTTTTTGTCTTTCAGGACTAAAAAGAAGCGTTTGATCCAGTACTTGCTGCTTTTCTTAAAATATAATTGTCATGCCTCATGTCACCATATGTTGGATGATTCAATATTTGTTGAGATCCCCTCCTCCAATCATTCCCACACAGTAATTTGTGAGAAGTGAGGAATGCCCTGTATTAATTCAGATAAATGACTATTCTTATAACTTAAAATACCTGTTTTTTTTATTCACAGATATAAGTGACATTGCCAAACTGAGGAATTAATGTTATTCATAGGTATAATCCATGAAAAGTATCAAAAGTAGTCATTTACTTGATTATATTCATCTTATTGTTAGTTATTGTTAGCTACTGCTTTCTTTCTTGTACAAATGCTATTTGGCTTTGAAACATTGTTTTGGTTCTCATTTTGCTCTGTGTCAGCATTTTTCCTAGAAGATGCATCTTCTCTTCCAACATTGAGGAACTAGAAGGAATGTATGGCACAATCACGTCTTTATATTCATTTCTATTGTCACTAGCATTTTCATTTCCATTTAAATTATTTTGGCTAGCATCATTCCTATTTTCTGAGTTTGAGGATTTTTCTTTGTTTTGTTTTGATAGAGGGTCAGAGGAATGGACTTGACCTTGATTGGCATCTATGCCGTTATTAACACTTCCATCACATGGTTTGCTCCAAGCAGGGTTTCCATTGTCATTTTGCCCAAAATGACTACTACTTTCTAAGCCTCAGGAATCATCTCTCTTCTATTCGGATGAAGCATCATGGTATAAAAATTGGGTTGTAGGACAATGAACCAAATTATGAAAGTTTGTTACTGCAGTACAATGACCATGAATTTATGTAGGACCTAAATGACTACTATGTATTATTATTCATTTCTCATGTGGAGCTGATTATGGCATTGGACCATATTATTGTAATGGTTGGATTAGTAAATGAAAATACTATTAGGTATACTAAATATGTATTGTATATATTTTACAATTGGTATACATTTACAATTAGTATTGGCTTGTTGAGTAGTAATACAAGGATCAATATTGTTGAAACAGGGACTACTTATTTGGTAGATCAATAGCAAACGGACCACTTGGAAGCGCTGTTAAATTAAAGTGAATTGAGCGTGTGTTGTTTACTGAATTAGGACCACTCTTTTATTATCCTAAAGTTAGTACGACAAGCATGCTACTAGATTATTAAAAGGAACATAAATAAGTAACACAAATATCTCCTCTCAATGTTGATATCTATCATCACTACCAATTTGATAAAACAAAAAGAAAAAAAAAGTAAAAAAACAAATTCTTTGTATGGTTCCAACGGATAATCAATATGCACTAACTAAAAACAACAAAAATGATTGTGGCTCTGCTTCATTTGAAAAGCTGCTTCTTGTCCTCTACGTGATTCTTATTTGACATGTCAACCTGGGTCATATTGAAATAAAAAAGAAGTATAAGAATTTAATAGAGTTGAAAGTTAATTTTGATATGCACATAAAAAAAGATAGTTGAAATATAGCCAAAATTTATTTGAAGATGAACATAAGTATCTTACAAATACCTTTTAGTGTCGTTTTCTTTTTGACCTCTTTTCTAAGCAACTTTTAGGATGACCTTTCACCCGAGATCCACCATCTTTTTTTTTCAATCCTTTTGCTTGAAAAGCATTTTTTTCGTTGCTTGTAATTGTTTCACTAATATCCTGTTGGTTTGAAATGGAAGAACTTTTGCTCAATATTTTATCAACTTCCATACCTAAATCTACAAACTTTTTTGACAAAAAAGTTATAGCATCATCAGATTCAGCAGCTTTACTTGAAATCTCAACTGCAATTCGGCATAAATCCTCGAAACGATTTGACACATCTAACTTTGGATCTTCTTTGATTATACGCCTATTATTATCAAGAACACATCCACTACGAGCATTTTTTGTCCATCTATTGAGAATGTACCTCGGAGGAATAACTAGTTTATTCCATAGATTTAGTACCCGAAGTGCATGACAACATAAGATGCCAATGAATTCAAATTTCTTACAGCTACATTCAATTGTGTCATCTTCTGAGTTATAGGTAACCTTGTGATCTGCTATATCTCCCATTATGCACACCTTATATTCAAATATTTTTGAAACTTGAGTATATTCCTTGAAGAATATGTTACATGACTTCTCATATTCCTTCCTAACTCGAAGAAAGATAGCTCGCGTATAGATTTCTCTTGCTTTTTTCAACAAAAGGACATCCAAATTTAGTGGTGGCATCATTTGACTCGTTTCATAATTCTCCTCTAACTCCTTATATCTCATGTCCTCTATCAACCTCTCAAAATTTTTAAAGAAACCTAACACATTTAATGTAGGTTTCATATATCCTCTTAATCGACCATTGAAACTTTCACTCAACTGAGTTGTTGTAGCTCCTGTAGAAAAGGCATGTCACCCATATACTGATGCCCATTTTTCTCTTTTTTCAAACAAATCTTGCAACCATTTATTTTGGCGAAGATCGTACTTGTCAAGCATTGATTCCCATGCATTAAGAAAATCACTCTCATACTCATAATCACATATACATCTTTTAAAATCCGAAGCAAAAGAATCTGATTTCTTGTAAGCATGATTAATATGCTTGCAAGCATTTTGCGAGATATGCCAAGCACACAAACGATGATATGATTCAGGAAAAACTTTAGCAATTGCTTTTGCCATTGCTGGATCTTGATCTGTAAATATTGTGCTTGGTTTCTTTCCACTCATAGCTTTCATAAAAGTTCTAAATAGCCACTCAAAGGATTCACTAGTTTCATCATATAATAATGCGGCACCAAATATTACAGTTTGCCGATGATGATTAAATCCAACAAAAGATGCAAATGGTCTCAAGTTACGATTTGTACGATAAGTAGTATCAAAAGAAACCATATCTCCAAAATAAAAATAATCAACAACCATTTGCCCAAAAAATATTTGTAATCTGATTTTCAACATCAAGTTGAATTTCATAAAAAAATGATGGATTTTCTGATTGCTTTGATTCAAAATAATGAATCAAAGTATAAGCTTCCCCTTCTTCCATTTCTGCCATTCTCTTACTAGTCAAATGATTCCTAATATCTTTGAGAGTACACCCAACATTCTCTCGTCCTCCAACTTGTCGGCTCAAGAATTCAAAAATCAATTTTTGTCGTATACCAGAGTGGTCTGCCTGCTCAATTTGAGTTGCTTGAGCACTAGAGATCTTTCTTTGAGATGGCAATTTATGTTTACTCCTAGGAGTAGCCAAGGGATGATTATGTTCCTTCTCAAAAGATGTAACTACATATTGTCCATTTGCTTGTCGATTAATAACCATTTGAGCTAAACAACCAGTTCTCAAATCTGTACGAGCCTTTTTTCCTTCATAATCATTCACTCTTTTAAACCCTTCTTTGAAACACACATATTTTCGAGACAAAATTATCTTAGGATCTGTCCTACATTTATTTATCCATTCTTTCCTAACACTAAATCCAACAAAACCAGCATATGCATTATAAAATCTATACGCATGTTCTTCACTTTCAAATTCCATACCCACATATGGTGTTAAATCTGCTTGATTTACTTCATGTTCTGTAAAATATTCATATAATTAATATAGAAGTATATATTAAAAATAAGAAACAACAAGAAAAAAAATGGGATAAACAAAACAAAAGGCAAGGGGTTGTACTCACTAGCCATGGGCGTGATTTGAATGTCTACAGGAGAGGAAAAGAAAAAAGTATGTACGCAGCTGGCTGGATAAAAAAATTAAAAAGCAAAAAAATTAATAAAATAATTGGCATAGGGAAGCTACATTGATTTCGACATACTGGATATCAAAAAGAAGTTTGACGTGGTTCAAAGTCTTTCTCAATAAAATAATCAAAGAAGCCCCAAGAAATCAAAACAATAGAATCGCAGTATCTTCAAGCAGCATGCTGTCTCACCCTTTGCCGTAAGTGCTCCTCTTCGCCGCCCGTCGCGTCCCTTGTTTGATGGATCAACAATGCTCTAGGGTTTTTTGACGTTTTTTTTTAAAATAATTTTTCTAGACTAACGGGGATTAAACGGATCGTGGGGTTTAAATGGTGATGAGGCCAAATAATACATGTGGCAGGATATGATTGGATAAATGGACAAACTTGACCTAATGAACTTGACATAAGTATTCTCCTATTATTAATTCATTTAAGGCCTAGCATTTCTCTATGATATTTCAAATATCAAATAATAATGGTTTAGAAGATATTGCTATTTTCATTCGCACCCACTGGCTAGGACATTCAGCTTTATACATTCTACATAACAGAACATCATCCCAGATTAGGTGAGAATCTGCTTGTGCATCGAACCTAAATGAACCTCATTTTTTATATTTTAGATCGATTAATTTTAATGATGGCTAGGTTGAGGAGAAGAAGTGCAAATTTCTGGCTGTTTTTGATTCAGGGTTTTTGAGCCGAAGCGGGAGGAACCTTGTTTGGTTGAAAAAATAGGAGGGGAAGGGATAAATTTGGGAAAATGACAAATAAATAAGGTTGAACGTACGATATCCCAATTTGGGAAGCAAAGGATTTTAGATGATAGAAAGAAAGTTATTTTCAAATTGAAATTTTAAAATTCAGTAAAATGACAAAAATACCTGTTGTCTTTAATTTTTTTTAAAAAAACCCAACCACTCACTGATGGCTAGCCATTGGTGTGGTGGCTGCAGGTGAAAATTTTTTTTGTCAGATTTTTTTTGGCCAATGTGAAAATATTTCAAGAAAGTAGTGGGGTGGGATTTGAGCCTACTACCTCTTAGTTATTTAGGCTAATAAAAAATAAATGACCATTGGGCCATCAATGATTTGTTAATTTTATAAGGCAAAGAAAAATAAGTTAGCTCTTTTACTGTAATTTTAGCTTGTGACACCAATTTATCTAGGGATGACAAGTCTTAACTGAGAAATAACAAGTCTAAATTTGATATTAACAAAACAATTTTTCCTGATACATAATAGGAAATAATATGTACATTAATTAAAATGACAATAATTTATTTGGAAATAACATCTCTTGATTGAAAAATGACAAGTCTAAACTTGAAATTAATAATATGTTTTTTTGTGATACATAACAGGAAATAACATGTACATTAATAAAAAATGATAATAATTTATTTGAGAATGATAAGTCTTATTTATGAAATGACAAGTTTAAATTTGACATTAACAAAACAATTTTTCTTGATACATAACAAGAAATAGCTTACATTAATTAAAAATGACAATAATTTATTTGGAAATAACATGTCTTGATTAGAAAATGATAAGTCTAAAATTGATATTAACAATATATTTTTTCTTGATACATAATAGGAAATAACATATGCATTAATTATAAATGATAACAATTTATTTGAGAATGATATGTCTTAATTGGGAAATGAAAAGTCTAAATTTGATATTAACAAAGTAATTTTTCCTGATATATAACAAGAAATAACATGTACATTAATTAAAAATGACAATAATTTATTTGGAAATGACGTCTTGATTGGAAAATAATAAGTCTAAACTTGTGATTAACAATGTATTTTTTTCTTGATACATGACAAGAAATAACATGTACATTAATTAAAAATTATAACAATTTATTTGGGAATGACATGTCTTAATTGAGAAATAACAAGTCTTGATTGCTTGATTATAATTTTTTTTTTGAATTTTTGCTATTTGTTTGTTTTTCCCTAAATGATTTGTATGTGTCAAATTTATTTAGTTATCTACAGAAGACTATATCTGACTTTATTTTGATGCGTCCTTTCCCTTATAGTCATTTAAGTGTAAATATTGAAATCCTATTTATGTGTGTGACAAGCATAGCTAGTCTAGTTACAGTCAAGACTTGTCATTTCACAATAAAAAATTGTCATTTCCAAATAAATTGTTATTGTTTTTAATTAATGCACCCGTTATTTCCTGTTATGTATCAGAAAAAACACATTGTTAATCTCAAGTTTAGATTTGTCATTTTTCAATCAAGACATATCATTTTCAAATAAATTATTGTCATTTTAATTAATGGACATGTTATTTCTTGTTATGTATTGGGAAAAGTTATTTTGTTAATATCAAATTTAGACTTGTTATTTCTCAATTAAGACTTGACATCTCCTAAAAATTATTGTCATGGGCTGGAGTCACAATAAAAGAGTCAACTTATATTTTTGTTTATATTGTACCCGTTTGGATCAGCTATTGGAAAAGCTACTTATTGAAAAAGTAGCTTATGGATAAGTGAAGTTGGATAAAAGCTAAATTAAATAAGCTGAATTGTATTTATATTGGAGTTCAGAAAAACCCGTTTGCAAAAGTGAGACTGATAAAAAGTTGTTTGGATTATGGTTGAGTAAAAGTAAGTTTGGTTAAAATGACCAAAATGGACATGGGTTTTAATAAATAATGAAAAATAAAAAATGATTTAACATAATACAACGGAATTAAAATAATTTAATATGAAGAAGTGAATTAAATTTTAAAATTTTAGAGAAATCAAAAAAAATATTTTAAATATAAAGTGGAAGAAGAAAAAAATGAATTGAGATAATATAATGAAGAAGTAAAATTTAATGAGTGAATTAAATTAAGAACTTTAGAGAAATCATAAGAAATATTTAAGAAATGAAGTGCAACATGATAAAAAAATAAATTGACATAATACAATAAATTTAAATTAATTTAATGCGAAGAAGTGAAATTGATTGAGTGAATTAAATTTGAAAGCATCAGAGAAATGAAAAAAAAAATTTGTTAACATAAAGCTAAACATAATTTAAATGGATAAAAATGTTTTGAACTCCAATTGACAAAGTAAAACAAAATAATATTACATAATTAATTAATTGATAAGCTATGGATAATTTGGCCTTTGACTGTATCACGAACATGATTCGTATGCGATAAAGACTGTGATGTAACATTTGAAGGCGATGGTTGACTAGCTTCAGCCTGATCATGTTCGGCCACCATATTACCATTTTCAGCTTGTTCAAAAAGAAGTTGGATCTTGAATGTCTCCTTATAAGGTTATGAATGACTATTATTGTACAAACCATGTACACTTGTGTTTAAAAGTCGTAACTATGCATGTTTCGTAAGGTGTGAAATCTATTCTTCCAAACACTGAAGGTTCTTTCTATTGTGCACCTTAAACTAGAATGATAATAATTGAAAGCTTCATTACTATTTCGGAATCCTACTTATCGTCGGAAGTCCGGAAGGTGGTAGTGCTCAGATCTGTATGGAACTAGATATCCATTTGGTGTTGGATATCTTGTATCAACCAAGTAATATTTCCCTAATGATTCATGAAGCAATTTGAGAGACTGTGAAATGAGTAAAAATATGAAATAATTAAAAAAAACATGCGTGATTGGAACTTATAAACATATACTTGGAGATGGATGAGGGAAATTAAGAGATGAATTTGTAATAGCACTGTCAAATATACGAGCATCATGTGCAGATCTTTCCCATCCTGTCAAGACAAAAGTGAAACACATATCCCAATCACATACAACCATGACATTTTGTGATGGATTTCTGTCACATCCAGCATTATGATAATTAGAGATAATAAATATTCTCAAATTATTGAGGATTAAAAATAATAAGAAAAAGTCAAAGAATTTTGGTGGAAAATAATTACAGTAATTTTCCAAGCTAATTATAGGAAATTGACTAATTAAAGAAAATTGGTCAAATGTAAATAAGGAAAAATATTTTCGAGCCTTGGAAAATTAAGAAAAAATGAGGATGATATCTTTTGAGAGTTATATGAAATTATAAAGTTATTTTTATGACCAAATTACCCTTAGAGAAATTATGAGAGAATCAAAGGGTGATTTAGGCTAATTAAGGAATTTTATTTGGAAAATTCCAAATAAATATTTTAAGAGGAATAAAATTCCTATGAGATCCCAAGGAATTATAAGGAATTATGGAATTAAATGGAAACCCTCAAGTGTCCAAGATTTTTCCAAATAAATGTGAAAAGTGGAAAAATCCCTAAAGAGAAGGAAATTAATTTTCCTTTTTATTTAAATATTAGGAAATCAATTTTGAGACAAAGGGGGCAATTTGGGAAGATAATAATGAGGAGAATAAATTAAAGATCTGACAAAAAATAATTACAGAGACTAAGTTACTGTAATTATAGAAAAGAAGTTAAACTCAGAGCCTAAAGTATACCGATAAAGCAAGATTGGTGTCTTGCAAATCCAAGGGATCCTAATGAGCCAAGTGTCAAGCTCTTGAAGGAGAATATTTGAATTAGCCAAGTGTCATTCCATAAATGGAGAGGATTTTGACTTTAGTAATTAATTTCATTTGGAATTATGTTAATTAGGAAAGAGGAATCAAGACTTAGTAGGGTAATGACACTTGGACTATCATTAAAGAAGGTGGTTGGGATATTTTAAAGCATTAATCAAGCTCTTCTCTCCCCATTTTCAGATGTTCAAGTCGTGCAAGGGAGAAAATAGGAGAAAAAGAGAGAGTTTGAGAGAAAACAAGAAGAAAGGGAGCACCTTTGGTCATTCAAGCAAGTTGCAAGGTTAGATCTTGGTACTAGAGGTGTTCTTACTTTGTTTTCTTTCATTTTTATGGTTTAACATCTGTCTCTTTCCTCTCTTAATGTGGACTGAACTGATTAATAAAAAGGGGAAAGAAGTTTTGATCATAACACTTGCTAAGACACAACAACACAAGCTAGATCCTAGTGTTGGCAAGTGAGTTTAAGTGATTTAAAAGCATTTTTTATGGTTGTTGTTGAGAGAGTTATTTTCATCCAAGTGAAGAACTGAACCCTAGGATGAGCTTTTCATTGTTTTAAGGCTTCCATGATACTTAAAATGAGGAATGGTGTAGGGTAGACTAGAAGAAACAAATGTTGGAAGCTTAAAAGCAAAGCTGAAAATTTTGGGTCAAAACCTCTAGTGGTTTGGTCAAGGTGTGGCTAGAAGAAGCAAATTTATTTTCATAAATATAAGCCCATTTTTGGAATCTACATGAAAATCCATGTACGAACAAGTTAAGGAGTGATTTTTAGGGTTAAAGAGAAACAAATCTAAAAATAGTGAACAAAGGAGGGAACTTTATGGTTCAAGAATCATTTTGATATATGTTCTTGCTTTTTCATGGTTGGATAATGATTCTTGCTGCCATTTTTGTTGGATCACATGGTTAGGGTTTGATATTTGCCAAGGGAAAGAGGAGAAGGAAGAAAGGCTAAGACTTTTGGAACAAGGTAGTAAGTTAAACCTAGCTACTACCACTAACTAGCATTGTTGATTATTGTATGGTTAATTACTATTATTGTGGTTGAGCTTTCTTGATTGTTATATGGCTGCTCTTTATAGTATCTTGCTTTGGCCTTTGCATGTTTGAGTTTGCCAAATGATAAGCATGGTAGTTCACCAATAGTAGCTAATATGATCATACATAATAATGATGCTTGCTTGGTGTTATAGTTGGTTAATTTGCTACTGGGATTTTCAAAAATCTCATCCTCCAAAAATAATTTAACATTTTAGGACCTGAATCCTCCAAGAGGAAGCTGCAGATTGAAGTTTGATTTGTGGAGTTTAGCCACAAAATTTCGTGATAATATTTTGGTCATGTACATATTAAACTAACAGTGCTGGAAGCACACTGACCCTGACCAGTTCACGTGACTTTTTGATTATGTTCCTAAATGCGTTAAATCATGAAATTTGGTATGATGAAAGATGAAATCCTGAGTTTCAAATTGATAGGTAATACATTAAAAATGGCTCAGTATACGATTTATAATGATTTTTCAAAGTTAATGGTCAGAATCTGGACATTAGGGTTTTTGGCAAATGGACAGTGTTGTTTTCTCAAAAACCTGACGCTTTCTCATAAAGAATTGGACAATGAGATTATTTTTCCTTAAAATAGGACTTAAAGAGCTTTAAGTAGAATTTTGAACTACCTCAATTGGATTTTTGTAGAATAAGTTATGAATTTTTGAAGTTGGGCCAGAAAAACTGGATTTTTACCCGATGAACAGTAAAAATCCGAAAATTAGCGTTTTTATGGTAAAAAGTAAGCCCAAGACCATCCAATGTGGTCAAAAATGATTTCCAAAGGAACCTAAGTCAATATTATAGTAAGGTGTGACAATTTCCCTTTCTGCCAATAAATTTGTCTCGTTTTGCAGCGGGAACAACACACTGTATATGAGTGTCATCAATTGCTCCAATTATGTCCTTAAAAAATGGATAATAATGTGGATCGGTCTCAATTTTTCGATGAGTTTCATGAAATGTAGGATATCTGGGTCGAATAAGTTCACTCGATAGGCTAAGGCAAGCTTGCAGTACATTATGAAAGTGCCTACTTACAGTTTTCCCTGAACGTTGAAAACCATTCCTGGATCATTCTATTGCATTGTCCATGTGCAACCGTGTTTAAAAACATTACGACTATTTCTTCAATTCCTATGTACTTAGACTTTCGTAAACCATGTTCCTCTAATTTAGCACATAAGAGGTGGAAAACATGTTTATCTACTCTAAACATTTCGGGACATCGATCATCATGCCCCTCCATAATGCCTTGTATCCATAAGTTTCCTGTCAACTCACTAGTTCTGCAGGGTTGTTTATATATATACATTTCAGAATAATGACCAACCAATGCACCTACTGCTTCATATTGTGTTAATTCGTCATTAATCATGGATAACTGTGTTGAATGGTTATCTTCATTCCACCATGAATCGTTATCCCAATTTCACAGAGTATCTTCATTCTATGGTGAATCATCATTCTAAGTAACCATTTCTGGAATTAACCCTGTAACTGTGATGATAACAAAGTATAAACATTATAGTTACCAAACTAAACAAAGTGTAAATAATTTTCAAACTGCAAACAAAAAAGAAAACACATAGATGACAAGTAGAAATTAGCGTTAATATATTACTTAGTCATTAATAACGTTCCTTCAACAGGTCACATCAGTTTAGGTTTAAAAAACAATCAGTTCAAGCTAACAAGTGCAATAATAACAATGAAACAACTAAGTCATAGACTAATTCCTATTCTGCAGGTCCCTTCCGTGTGTCTGGGTCTTCTGCTGCTAGTATCAACCAACACAACAACTTGCGTCTATTATGTATAAACCCCAAATAGGCTTGCCTAGCCCACCTCAACCCCGTAAGCATCTCGGCACATGCATAATATAGTTAAGGGTCATCATTAAGCTCCTCAAGGGTAGCCAAGTGTGCCAAAACCTTGTCAACTAGTTGGGGATTTTCAACCAATGTTGTTGCTTGCTTGTCAAAAGCAGTTGCTATAACACTAAGGCTATCAGAAATTTTAGTAGAGGTAGCAACTTCTTTCTTCTTCTTCGCATCAGACGTCTCACCCCTCTTCCTCTTTCCATAGCTTCTTGAGCCACTTGGTCCAGTACTCGAGGGGTTGTTTAAATTGCAACCAGTAAAGTCATTTGTGACCCCTGTGCTGGTTGTTGGGTCAATACCGAAATTTTCATCCTCACTGTCCTCAACCCTTCTTGTTGGTCGAGCCCAACTCTATAAACGTCCTCCTCCTCTTCTGTGTCAGGCTGTGGAGCGAATGCTGGCTTAGGCTGTGAGGCTGATGGTGTGCACATATACTCTCCTGAAGCCACAACATCTTTGAATATCTTCATTAGATTTGATGCAAACATCAACCCCTGATGTCTAAATTTCTTGAAATTGGGAGCCACCTACATTAACGTAATTATGCAAGTGTAAGCGATGACTAAACTGATATTTAAAATTAAAACTCAGCCAACACAAATAGTTACCATTAATTTTTGTCGCCACTACTCATCAAAGGCCAACACCCTATTTGTCGCTGCATCATAACCAATGCCAGTCTCCCCAGACATAAGTTTTTCCCACAACTTCCAATCCTTTCTCAAAATGTCAAATCTATTCTTAAATTGCTTCCTGTCATACATTTTCTCGCTCCTTTTCTGAAAACTCTTTGTAATTTTGTTCCAACCAGGCCTTATAAATGACGTTCCTTGGTGTTCCTTGTGCACTATTTGCTCGGCACAAACATCGATTAGAATTTTCGTCGTGTATGGATCCGAACTTGCTTTGCCTTTTTCGTTATCCATTTCTAGGTGGAAAATAATATAAATAAGACTAACAGAAGCAAACAAAGCACAAAAAATGTTCAAGTTCAAGCTACATTATGTAAGAAATAAGTTCTACCCAAACAAAAATATATGTTATTTGCATATTTTTCTCACCTAAAATTAAGAAGAAATCCCAAGACAAAAAAGTGTTTGGATTAGGATGACACTAGACTACTTATTCATTGCTTTGAAAACCTTCTCTTTCCTTCTTCTCTTCTTCCCTCATTTTTTTTTAGCCACTAAGTTATTATTTTAATGGTTTAGGTTTAAGTTTTTTTTTAAAAAAATTATTATTAAAATATTAAATTATAAAATTAAATAAATAATAAATTACCAAATTGAACATCACATATTGATCATATGTATTGCTAGACACATTAACCATTTGTATTAAGCATGATACAATTTTAAAAATTAGACATAAACTGCGCTAAAAAACACACACACACACACATGAATGATACAAATTTTGTTCCACTATTGTATTTGGATTAGAATCTATCATTCTTAGATCATTTCTCATTATGACACAAGAATCCCTCATCTTAAAAGTAGAATAAAATCTTTATCCCAACATCCACTTACCCATAATTTAGTATTTGACTTATTTATTAGACATCAGGTCTAAATTTTTGAAAAACAAAATCAGGATATTCACTTGTAAAATATCCACCAAGTATTTATAACCAAATTAGAACCAAACCTAGCTAAATTAGAACTTTTTTATTTTTCTAACATATTAGCATAAAAATTTGTTTAGTAGCCACTTAATAAAAGTATTATTTTTAACCAATAAACCTCCCACATTTTTCCTTATATATATATATATATATATTTGTTCATGTTCAGAGATTTTCGTCATGTGGAGGCTCCAATAGTCCCATTTGCAAAGACAAATACAAGTAGAACAGGAGAAAAAGGAAATGCAATACATTAACCTGAAGCTCCAACATTCATATAGCGCATAACTTAGCAATTCTTTCTGTTAAATATCTATAAACATCATAAAAGGAGTACATAGGAGCCTGAAGACGATTCAACCTCAAATAATCAATCAAATAATCAATCACAACAAACAAAGCATATATTCCCATCAACCAAGAATGACCATGTGACTCCGTCCAAGTACAATTGACTAAAATCATTCAACATTATTATTACAGATACACATTAAATGAACCTACACTCGAACATTTCCAAACTGTGAACGTTTATACACAAATGGATACTGAAATAGAGCACTGAATGACAGTAGGGATGACACATGAATGGAGTGGCCTTGACTGACTCTAGGGACAACTGCCATTTCACTGAAACAGAACCACTGAACTAGAAAGGCAAAAAAAAAAAGGACAACACCGTGGTGTTGCAGAGGAAGTATTTCCGAGATGAAGGAAAATGATTTTCCGTCAATTGGGTTACTACATTTCCCTCTTCCACCAGCGAAGGGAGTGGCCTTCATTGATAGCAGGGATGACAGCCATTTCACGGAACACAGCACTGAACCAAAAGGGAAAAAAAAAAAGGACAACACAATGGTTTGATCATCACAGACAGCAGGAAAGATGGCAGTTTCAGGAATCAACAGGGGATCAAAACCAAATGTTCTATCAGCTCACACACAAATCAACACACACACACAACTCCACATGCTTGGATCAATCATGTATCACTGCCATATTTACCGAAAACCAACACAGAAATAGGAACCGGCCAACCTGTCACAGATCGGACCACCCGAAGCTTGCCAGAGGTAGATTGGACACTCTATTCCACTGGGAGGCTAAGATGTCGATGCACACCTCACATGCACCGGCAGACGGTGGTGACCTGGGTTGGAGATGGCAACAACAGCTCAGAGAAGGTCGAGTCGCGATGAAGGAACAGGCTCTCAATCACTTAAAGCCACACCGAAGACGATGGCCCTACGGCGGAGAAGTGATGGAGCTCACAGGGACCAGGTGTCGATGGTTCTGGCGACGACGTGACTGAGGATGTTGGGCTCCAGCTTGTGGTCGTGGACAGCTCTGAGGCAAAAGAAAAAAAAAAGAAGAGGTGAAGAAATAACGGATTCCCAGCTGAAAGTAAGAATAAAATAAACCCTCTGACATCTCAACGGAAAAAAAAGAAGCTCTTAAAGTAAGGAGATAAGCCACAAAATGGAGCTTCAGCCAAAACGCCCATTTCCCAGCTTAAAATGTATAAGCTCCTTTTTTGTTCAAGCACAGCCAAACACAACATCATTTTCCAATCGGGCTTATAAGTAAAATAAGCTGCTTTTAAGCCCAAATAAGCCCTGCCAAACAGACCCATTATAAGGTTAACAAATCATTGGTGGCCCAATGGTTCTCTTTCTTTTTGTTGGCTTAAACGACCAAGGGGTAGTGGAATCGAATTCCACCTCCACAACTTTCTTGAAATATTCTCACATGGCCAAAAAAATATGTGACAAAAAAAAAATTCCATAGGCAGCTACCACACCGGTGGCAGGCCTGGTGGTCAGCGCCTACCAGGCCTACCACTGGCAAGGGGTTGAGCCTTTTTTTAAAAAAAAAAAAAGATAAAGGGGTATTTTTGTCATTTCACTGAATTTTAAAATTCTAATTTGAAAATGACTTTCCTCTTTGTCATTTAAAATCCTTAGCTTCCAAAATTAGGATATCATATATTCAGCCTTCTTTGTTTGTCATTTTCCCGATAAATTTTCAAATTTTAGAAAAAGCTAAATTAAGATATAGAAGATATAAACTTTAAAAATGTTACACAATGTTCAAGGTGCCCAGTAGCCCCGATGTATCCGATCAAATTGTGTCAGCCTCGACCCCCTAAAAAAAGAGACAAAACAAGAAGGTAATTTGCAGTTCACAGTAGTTTATGCAAGCCCTACAGAGATGAAAAGAAGAGAAATGTGGTGTGAACTAAAAGAGATAGCATAGACTATGCAAGCACCTTAGCTAGTAACTAGGGATTTTAATGATACAAGGTCAATAGAAGCACGAAGGGGGGAGGAGAAATTAACCAACATAAGTGTCACAGGTTTAGCGAAAACTTGGAGGAGTGAAAGCTAATTCAGTTAGGGTCAGAAGGCCCTAAATCTTGGAAAGGACCGATGATTAAACATGCTAGAAGGCTTTACAAACGTCTTGATAGGGCAATGTGCAATGATTTATGGTGAGTTAAATTTTGTGATGCTAGATTTCAGGTAGGGCCTCAGTTTCAATTTGACCACTATCCTTTGCTGATATGCCTCTATGCTGAACATGGTGATAAAAGCGCCAGACTGTTCCGATTTGAAGCAATTTGGCTGCAACATTCAAAATTCAAGAGTAATTGAAAAAATTCTAGTGACACAAGACTAGACTTACATTAGCTGGGGGAGAAGCTTCAAGTTTGGAATAAAAACATATTTGGGCACATTGGAAAACAGAAAAAAGAAATCCTGAAAAGACTTAATTGTATCCAAAAGTACCTATAGAGTCAGCCAAGCAAGTATTTAGAGGATCTAGAATATCAGCTTAGAGATGACTTGGTGAACATTGTGGCCAAGGAAGAAATTTTATGGCACCAAGAATCTCGCACGAAGTGGCTCAATGATGGTGATAGAAATAAGACCTTCTATCACACCAAAACTACCATTCGAAGGAGGCAAAGTAAAGTGTATACATTGAAAGATGAGAATGGAGAATGGATTGAAGGGAAAGAACAATTAGCAGAGCTGGTTGACTCCTTCTTTCAGAAGCTTTTTACTAAGAAGAAAACAATAGAGATTGGATAGAAAATAATCATGCTTGGCATGGACTAAGTGACATTGAGAAAGTTGAATTGGAAGGTGCCATAGCCAATGAAGATGTTAGAGAGGCTATGTTTTCAATTGGAAGCCTTAAAGCATTCGGAGAGGATGGATTCCTAGCGTTCTTCTTCCAAATGGACTAGGATGTGGTGGGAGGAAGTACTGTGAAGCTGTGAAGGAAGCTTGGATGTCTCTGCAATTCATCGAAGAGTTAAACCAAACTCTCGCCACACTAATCTCGAAGGGAGATACCCCTGATAAAGTAAACCAGTTTAAACCCATCTCATTGAGTAATGTTGTTTACAAATGCATAACAAAGATCATGGTGAGAAAATTGAAGAGTTTACTGCCAAAGCTGGTATCCCTTATCAAGTCAATTTTGTTGCAGGAAGGAATATACATGATAATATTATCATCATCAATGAGATGATTCATACCATGAGAAGGAAAAGAGGCAAAAAGGGATACATGGCAATTAAAGTGGATTTGGAAAAAACCTATGATCGAATGAGTTGGCAATTCATGCAAAGAATACTTGGTGAGATACAGTGCCTAGAAGGAATGGAGGAAAGAATAATGAGCTGCATTAGCACCACCTCAACAAAAATCATGTGACATGGAGAAAAACTAGAGAAATTTAAACCCCCATGGGGACTTAGACACAGGAATCCTCTCTCCTCATACCTATTTGTTCTCGGCATGGAAAAACTTACACACCTTATTTTGGATAAACAAAGAGAGAAAAAAATGGAGATGATTGAGAGTAGGTCCAAAAGGCTCAATTATCACACATATGACGTTTGCTGATGATCTTGTTTTTTTTGCAGAAGCTAATCTGAATCAAATTGAAAATATCATGCAGTGCTTATAGGATTTTGGATGTATATCTAGCCATAAAGTAAGCAGTGAAAAGACCAATATTTATTTCTCAGTTACTGTGTCTCAAGCAACACATTCAGACATTTGCAGACGCAGCAACTTTAAGCAAGTTGATAAAATTGGCAAGTACCTGGGAGCTGAGATCTCACACTTTGACAAAGAAAGAATAAATTCAAATACATCATGGAATGGGTTAAAAAGCGACTGAGTGGATGGAAAGCCTCGAATTTATCAATGGCAGGCCTAATCATATTAGTTAAGAGCACTACCAGCGCTATGGCATTGTGCCCTATGCATCACGGTAGAATACCACAAGGAATAATAAAATGAGTTGGAGAAGGAAGACGAAGGTTCATTTGGGGAGAATATGGAAGTAATAGGAAATGGCATACAATTGCTTGGGAACAAATATGCAAAAAAAGAAAGAAGGTGCCGTGGGGATCAGATTATTGAGAACTATGAATGACGCTTTCCTACTTTAGTTGGCGTGGCAGATGCTCAATCAACCGGGTGAACTCTGGGTGCAAGTCCTCAAAGGTAGGTACAACAAGGGAGAACATAATGGCCAAAGTATTGTTGCAAAGGCTGCTGATTCTAACCTGTGGAAGGAACTAGCAAAAATGGAGACAACTTTTCGAGACTCACTAGAGATTGAGGTTAGGAAGGGAGACAGAATGAAGGTTTGGTACGACTAATAGATACCCAAAGAGGGGCAACTCATTAAATTGGTAGGTGAGCAGAACTTAATAAACACAAGGATCATAGTAAATGAGCTGGTAGGAGAGGACGTAACATGGCACCTATAACTGATAGCACAATTCATTCCTTCCAGAATAATACCAAGGATTCATTCCATGCCCCTACCAAGAGCAAATAAGAGTGAGGATTGTGCTATATAGGGTTGTAATGGCAAGGGATTTAGAAGAAGCTTTGGAAGCTCAGAGTACCAGAACATGTTAGATGCTTTATGTGGCAGATGAAGCACTGTAGGCTGCCTACAAAACAAAGAACTAGCGAGTGGGATGGGAGACAAGGATACTGCGTGATATGTTACAGGGCCCTTGAAACACAATAACATGCCCTGAGAGATCATGTTTGTGCAAATGATATAGAGGCAATTACTGCCTATAGAGAAAAGAATAGAGTTTTTCAGCAGAGAGCATGAAGATTGGTTAAAGTTGAATCTCCTAGCTGCACCAAGGAATGGAGAGGAAGTGAGATGGCTAGAACTATCTGCGATAGTTTGCTGGCATCTATGGAAATGGCATAACTTATATGCTCATGAGCCAGAGTTTGAATACCCCCACAACGCTATTGGGATTATTCATCAATACCTCAAGTACTACAATAAACAATGGACAATTGTCAACTATGAAGACCGAAGGGAAGAGATACAATGGATTAAATGGAAACCGCCACCACAGGGTTGGTGTAAGCTAAACACAAATGGAAGTAAGAATCAAGAGAGTCCTGCATCATGTGGGGGGATCATTTGAGAGGATACAAGGGAATGGTTAAGAGGTTGCTCAATAAATCTTGGAGGCTGTGAAGTTGAATTAACTAAAGCTTGGGGGATCCTGGAGGGACTCAACATGTGCTGGGAAAGGGGATTTACACAGGTAGAAGTGTAAAGTGATGCAAGGTTGATAGTGGAAGAGATAAAGCAGGAACACATAAAACAGACATCTGAAATGTTGATCATGGATATAAAGGAAATGCTAGCTCGAGAATGGAATGTCATTATAAAGCATGTGTACCGGGAGGCGAACAAAGGGGCAGATTAGATGGCCCGGCTTGGTAAAAAATAGCTACAAAGGAAGAGGATTTGGATAACTCCTCCAAGGGAAGGGAAGTAGTTGAGTGTCTGTAGCAGGATATGCTTTGGGCACGGAATTCCTAGACAAATTCTTGTGTAGTTTTTGTAATTTGTTTTCTCTCTCACCCAAAAAAAAAAAAGATTCATCAATCACCTTAATTTTATTTTTCAAATGCATAAAGCACCCTAATTTTTTATATCCAGTATATAAAATCAAAATGTTAAATGTACTTTTACTCAAATAAGAATACAAGATGAGTTGTGGGCATAGCCTCAAGCTAGCCTTTACCTATATGTTTATCATTTTAAGTTATTACTCTGTCATCTCCTAGAGTAAGAAACAACTACAAAAATCACGTAATTTAAAATATTAGTTAATTTAGTTAAACTTAATGAATGTGTAATATAGTATATATATACACATTTTTTTCCAATTATACTTTGTTTGTAGAGAGATTAGATGAGAGATAATGAGTAGAAATTTGTTGTGGAGAGATAATAAATTGCATATATTTAATTGGGATAAAAATGAAAAGACTAGTTTAAAATTTCAGACAAAAAATTTACTTATATTTACAAACACCAAAAAAAATTATTTGTTATAAAAAGAGACACAGCGAGAGAGTAGTGTGTTTATCATTGGAGGTTCATCCTCAGAACCTCACTCCTTTTGATCATCTCTAGCTCTCTACTTATTGCTCTCTGCCCCTGCCTCTCATTCTTCAATCTTCACTCTTGAATTCTTATCTCTTAAACTTTGAACAGCAAAATACCGAAGATTACAAAGCTACATAGGACTTACATATGAAAGCGGCGGCCATGAACCGTATGCGAGAAATTGAGTATTTCGGAAGGAAGCAGTTAAGGCTATGTTAATTGAAGGTTTGATAGAAAAACTTGTAGCCTTGCAGAGATCGGAACCAGATTATGAGCATATCGAGATAGATTAAAGAAGAAGATGCTGGTAGCTTAGGTAGAATATCTGGTTTGAGTTGTGGGATAATGTTCTTGAAGGTTATTCTGCTACACACAACAGCTTCTTAGAATTAAAAGAACAATTCTTGTACAAAATCGGGGCACACAAAAATAAAAAAGATCCCGTTGTAGTGCTAACAGCCCACTCTTCTTCTTTGCCCCTTCTTTTAGCCCAAATTCATAACCACTAAGGCTCCTTTAACTTGTGAAATATGGAACAGAGCACAAGAACTACAACAGAAAAGGAGGGTTAGCAGTGTTAGAGGAGTGGTAGAGAAATAGGAGGAGGGAAAGTAGGCAAAGAAGGTTTCTTCATAACCATCCGTTTGCAATGGTGTATTCTCTTACTAAATATAATTTTATTTGAAACATTATCGGATAGTAAATATACACATTTTTTTAGTAGGAATTTAAACTTTAGTTTACTGTATTCTGAGAGGCTAGCACATTCTACTAAATTTTTTAACTTTTGTAACGTTGGGTTGTAATTAAACAATCAGAGATACACAAATGAAATGCATATTTGTCATATACTCGTGTTCGTTTTAGCATCTTTCATTTATTGGGCAACATTGGATAGTGACTAAAATTGGTCAAGGCCGATGTAGGTTGATTGTTTGGTTTTGGATTGTCTGTTTCTTGTACCAAGCAGAAATTTTTGTCACAAAATATGTTTGGGTCAAGTGAAGTAAGCAAGAAGGTGGCTATGGAATCTGAATTCTGAAAAGGAATCTTTGTGGGATAATCATATGCCGGAATGAGAAGCGAGCCTGAGGAATGACTCTTGGCATACGCCATATGCACGTGTCTAAAATTACACGTCTTAAAATATGCAAATAGCCCAATCCTATATGGAAATATTTTCTAAAACTCGAGTTCAAACCCCGTTGTGTATTTGCACGCTAGGCATTATATTTTTCGTTCTGTGTTTTGGCATTCGTTTTTTTGTGTTGTTTGGCTTATATGTTAGCTTATTTTTATGTTATAATAGTGCATTATTTCATAATAAAAATTATTTTATATAATATGAAAATAATATATTAAATTAATGCAAGGGTATGTTTGTCCTTTTATCATGCCATACAAGAATTTTTTAAAATTCCTTTCCCATTCTCCCATCTCCAACGAAAACAAGTGCTCGTTAAAACCTTTTCTTCCTTTGTCTAAAGAGTTGGATGGCTACTAATAGAGATTGCGTTTTGCGAAAAGAGTTAGTTCCTCACAATGTGATGAATTAAATTATAAATCTTTACTAAGAGAGGTGTTTATATTTAGGACTCAAAAACGTTTCGAATATGATTGTCCCAATAAGAAGCTCCCTATGCGTATCCAAAAGAATAATAATAAAAGAGTTGAATGGCTGGACTAATATTGGCTTTTGGTGTTCAGCTCAAAAAAAAAAAAATATTGGCTTTTGGTGAAGGCCCCCTCTGGTTATTAAAAAAAACTGAAATGATATTATCATTTTATTTCTTAATATAAGAAATATTAATTAATTTAGATAAATTTAAAACGCCAAACAAATTAATCAATTATAATTTTCCTAAAATATTTATATACAAGAACTAAGATTTTAAAATCAAATCTAACCCTCAAATTTTTTTCCCATATTAGGAACAAGAAAGAACAACATTTATGGGCAAGCTAAAAGAAGTACTCCTCCGGTCCTTAATATAGGACCCAATTTCTGAGTTGGTTTTGATCCTAAATATAAGACCCATTTATCATATTTATCAATTTTCTCTAAATTACCCCTATAGATACTCCATCAACCATAATCAAGTAGAAGATAGAAAGGGGTATTAAGAAAGATGATTATGGTATTTTAGAAAAAACGTGTTACAATTTTTATAATTAACTAACTTACCTAACTTCCTTAATCTAATCAAATTAGTTAAATGGCTCTTATATTAAGGACCGGAGGAGTATTATCTTAGGATTCGCTTTCAAGGGAGTGTTAGGATTAGTTTCGAAGAATAATTTTTGAAGAAAATAATAAAAAAGCTACTTTGAAAATTGATTTCAGAAGGATAGATTTTGTGGAAAATGTTAAAAAAATTTGACCTCTAAATGGGGTATAATAATACAGGGAGCATTGCTTTTGAATTTTGATTCATAACATTAATTTACGATCAGGAAATTTTAAATTTATGGACACATAATTTGAGTTGAACATATCATATTTATTATAAGTAGTAAACAAAGGCCAGTTTTCACTTCAACTATAAAATATCAATCTATCAATTGAGCACCACTACCAATATGATATTGAAAATGAATTGGAATATTAGAAAATGATATTAAATAAAAAAATTAATCTACATATTTATATAATATGAACCATTAGGAGCTATAGATATTAAATAACAGCACCAAAAAAAAAAATTAGGAGACATTTGTGCGGAAGTTATGACCACACACATGACATAACATTTATAATTATATTAGAAAGTATTGTGATTCTATATGTGATTATTTTCTATTTTTAATTAAAACTTCTATGCTAAACTTTTGTTTAAACCCAAAAATGAAATGAACTTTAGTTATCACTTTCTTCAAGTAACATAATCAATCAAGTATAAGAGCGTTCATTGAATTAAATTGACCGTGTTACTTAAATGGTTTTCAACCCTTTAAAAGAGTCTCTATTTAAAAACAAAATTAATTGTTTAAAAATATGAAAAAATATTAATTATGTTATTATGATTATTATTAATAAAATTTAATTTATTTTTTTAGACACAGGGAAACCATTTTAAAGATTTTTTAGATTTTTAAACAATTAATTTTGTTGACTTTTAATTTACGTTCTGCCAAAACCGTCATGCCCGGTGGACATATCCGAGTCCGACCCACTGGGCGGTGAAGTTGCGGTTCGTGCTTACGAACACTACAAAACCCTAGCCTGCTTTACTTTCAGGTCTCACTCCTCAACTCTCCTGGGCGCAGCACTTGAGCTTCGGAAGAACGCCGGCACTGTAAGACCTGTCCCAGTTTCCAGTCTCTATTTCTCTTTCAATTTGTTTGCATTTTGATGAGAACTTGCCTTCTCTTACGAGCTGAATTTCTCTTGGATTCAATGTTGTTTTAGTCCTGGGTATTGACTCATTGGCTGCTCTTTGTTCTCTGTTATCAGATCTTGAATAAGGGCGGCACGTTTTTCTGTGAAGCCATGGCGCTGGTGAGTTATATTGGGGTTCTCAGTAATTTTCTGGAACAACTCAAATATGAAAATCTTGCTTCCCTTGATTGAATTGGTGCTGATCTGGTTTTTCTGATATTCATAATAGCACAATTGTGCACGTACGGCAATATGATTTATCTAATTTCTTGTGTTTGCTTTTCTTTCCCATAGTTTGGCTTAGTGTGAGAAGTTAGTCTGAGAAAAAAATAATGGTAGGGTGATGGGTTATGGAAGTTAAATACCCATCTATTATTGTGTGTTGTAGTTAGATCATTGAATCCGAAACTTAAGTAGTAGGAGAATACCTGTCCTAATATATTCAGGAAGGACATCTATTCCGTGAACTGATAAATCACATCTGAGTTTCTTACAGACCGCTAGAGGGAAGCTAGGATCTATAGCAAAATGTTGACTATGGAGTTTCAACTGATATTCGTATAGTCAATTAGAGTGTTATTGAAAAGAATGCGAAATCAGCAATCTGTGTTTAAGTGCGTCAGTAACTTTTCATGTCTGAGTGTGATTATAAAATTGATGTTTTCAATTTTAATGAACATGAGACCATTGAATAAAGATGGATCTACCATTTATAAATGTTTCTGTTACATCAGCACAATTTTTATGCTATGTTGCATTTGATTTCATCATCAGTTTCAAATCTAGCTACCAGTTATTTCTATCATTGATATGCTTGCTCGTTATGTGTCTAGATCCTTCATGCAGGGAAAACTAATAAAAATGCCTACAAGACTCTCATTGCCGCTGAGTACAGTGGTGTAGATGTTAAATTGGCACCGAATTTTGAGATGGGTGTTTCTAATAAAACTCCTGAATTTCTCAAGATGAACCCTATTGGCAAGGTGTGCTATATTCTTATTCTATATTTAGGAAAAGATGATTTTATTGTGAACTTATATAGGATACATTGTCCTTTCAGGTTCCTGTGTTGGAAACGCCAGATGGTCCAGTTTTTGAGAGTAATGCGATTGCTCGCTATGGTAAGATTGTTTATAAAAAAAAATGCTTTATTGTTCATGTAAGGGGAATTATGTTTTAAGTGTTTTTGTTGTGTTGGTGCAGTTGCTCGATTGAAAGGTGACAACGCATTGTATGGATCTTCTCTAATGGACTATGTAAGTTTTTATGGGGATCAATTCTTTTTCTCATTCAGTCTTAATGGTTTTTTAACATTTATCTAGGCTTCTTACTCATAGATAGAGAGTATCTCTCGTTTGCTAATTCTTTTGTTCTGAACCTTGTTTTCTTTTTGATATTTCAGGCTCACATTGAACAGTGGATTGATTTTTCATCATTGGAGATTGATGCTAACATTATCACCTGGTACAGACCAAGAATGGGACGAGCCACTTACCTTCCTCCTGTAAGTTAGAAAAATTTTCCTTTTATTTTTCATTTGCCTATGGGCTATGGAAGTGCTGCGATATTTTCATTATGGAGAACTGATTCTGTCAATTCCTATGCAAAATTGATTTTAATTATATATGATGGGGAACCTATTATGGGTAAACGAAAGGTTTCTAGAGCTTCTTTTTTTTTTTAAAAATAATTTTAGAATACTCTCGTTTTAAAATTGCAATTGTTGGGTCTCTTGATTAGGAGCTTATTGTAAGAATTGGTCTATGATAGAGCACATTAGTGCTAGCTTCGATAATGCTTTTGTTGTTGTTTAAGATTCTTGTAATAGGTCTATTGTCTATTGATATTCTGATTCTTGACACTTCTATGGTTTGATCTGAAAATTTTGTCTTTAATGAAGGTTGAGGAAGCTGCAATTTCTGCGCTGAAGAGAGCATTGGGTGCATTGAACACTCATCTTGCTTCTAATACGTATCTAGTTGGGCATTCTGTCACCCTAGCAGACATTGTTATGGCATGCAATTGGTTTCTGGGTTTCACTCAGCTCATGACTAAGAGCTTCACCTCAGAGTTCCTCATGTTGAGAGATACTTCTGGACGTTGGTCAATCAACCCAAATTCCATAAGATCTTAGGTGAGGTTAAGCAGGCTGAAAGTGTTCTACCCATACAATCCGCACAGAGGCCCAAAGAATCTTCTAAACCTAAGAAAGAAGCTCAACCAAAGAAAGAGGCTAAGAAAGAAGCCCCTAAAGAGACTGAAAAGCCCAAAGAGGCTGAGGTGGAGGAGGCACCCAAGCCCAAACCCAAGAATCCTCTTGATCTTCTTGCTCCAAGTAAGATGATATTGGATGAATGGAAAAGACTGTACTCAAACACCAAGACTAACTTTCGTGAGGTTGCAATCAAAGGTATTCTTGCTAGATTTCATTGAGACTATTTGTATAATCAGAATGAAGCTTGTATCAAGTTACAAATGTACAAGGATGCCTTTATTTCAGAGATGGCATTTTCACATGTTTTATTTCTGTTTTCTTTCTTGCAGGATTCTGGACATGTATGACCCTGAGGGATACTCTCTTTGGTTCTGTGATTATAATACAATGATGAGAATACTGTTTCCTTTGACTATGAACAAGGTTGGTGGATTTCTTCAGAGGATGGACCTTGCTCGCAAATATGCATTTGGGAAAATGCTTGTGATTGGATCTGAGCCACCATTTAAGGTGAAGGGGTTATGGCTATTCCGTGGGCAAGAAATACCACAATTTGTTATTGATGAATGCTACGACATGGAACTTTATGAATGGAGAAAGGTTGATATCTCAGATGAAGCTCAAAAGGAGCGTGTCAATCAGATGATTGAAGATTGCGAGCCTTTCGAGGGTGAGCCTCTCCTAGATGCCAAGTGCTTCAAGTGAAAAATTAGTCCCTTGTTGGAAGGGCTTTTATTCGTGACGCTTCCTTTTTGAGTAGAATTCGGTTACTTGTTTAATTTATAGTGAAGTATTAGCATTATGTGATTGAGAAACATTAAAACCAAAGAGTTTTTGATTTACCATCTTAATTTGAGAGTAGAAAGACTCATGCGAGCGTGATGTTGGTCTCATTTTGAGTA